>NC_056727.1:1237222676-1237225176 GCF_019279795.1 Protopterus annectens | reverse complement strand
TTAATATTGCACTTGGAATCCTTGTTTGTTACTATTTGACTGTATTTGTAGCAAATTCTTCTGTGTAAGCTGTAGTAGCTGATTCATAGCATTTATAAGTGTTTGCTGTACCTGTTTCTGCCTGTTTTGTGAAAAAAAAAGAAAAAAAAAGAAAAAAATATCTGTTGTTTTCCTGCTTTACTAGTTTAGTCCAGTTTCAGAGTTGCTGATTCCTGGGCTTTGGTTGTAGTTCCTGTGTACTGTTTCCTTGCCTTATTTGGGGAAGGAAGCTACCTTGCTTTCCTGCTTAACTAGTTTAGTCCAGTTTCAGAGTTGCTGATTCCTGGGCTTTGGTTGTAGTTCCTGTCTACTGTTTCCTTACCTTATTTGGGGGAATGGAAGCTACCTTCCTTACCAGTGGGAGTGGGAAGCATTGAGCTGCCTTTGTCCAGTTTTGTGAGGTTTCAGCCAGTAACTAGTAGTTTATTGGTCGTTTGGGCCAGTTTCTAGCTTTTCCAGCCCCTGGTATAAAACGCTAAGCGGCGTTAGCGCGATTTAAGCGGAGCTGCCACTGTTGCACACTAGGGCAGTGCCGGTTAAGCAGGTTTAAACTATTCGGGCTACCTAAAGTCCACTCTTCAAATTTTCCTTAAAACTACCTTCCTCGAACTATACTACTGATCAAATCAGCGTATCCTATAACTAAAAGATCAACTCTACTTGACTCCAAGTAGACTATTCTCTATCTATTAAACCTAGCACTTGCTCCTACAGTACTTATTACCTTGATACGGCACTCTTGTCATAGATAGTACCCCAAAAGGCAACCCCCATTTCTCGGTCACCCACGTCCCGGAATCTTTTTAAAGTTTTTAGTCTACCCTTCTAGCATGTCGAGGGATCAGTTGCTAGTGTCCTCTCCTGCTCAGCTGGTGAACCTGGGAATATTGAGGCAATGTTTCAATTGCCTCATGTACCTGAACAACCCTTTCCTCCTCCCACAAAACACAAATACATGCGAGAGATGCAACTATACGGCCAAACTGGAGGCTGAGCTCTCTCAACATAGGACTGGCAAGACCAGTCAGGAGGAGAAGGTTACCACACACACTATAGACCCAGTCTCACATAGTACCATTACAACCTCAAATCATACACATAAACACACAAAGACATACTCGGAGGCTCTGATCAAAAATCTACCTAAACAGCAGAGGCCACCAAAGCAGACACCCAAACAACCACCACCTCAGAACACAACACCCGCAACACATAGACCTCACAGTCAGAGTGTCAAACAGTCACAGCCCTTAAGGCCAAACACAATGCCAGACACACTAGTCATTGGTGACTCCATAGTCAGACACACTGATGTCCCGCTCACCAGACTGAGTAAGGAGAAGGTCACAGTAAGCTGCCTGTCGGGCTAGAATCCGCCACATAACGGAAGCACTGAGGTCTCTCAACAGCAGGTACAAATATGACTCAGTCATTGTCCACGCTGGTGTAAGCGACCTGAGACGTACCTCCTTGGACTACATGAAAAGAGACATTGAGGAGCTCTCTGATTATGTAGCCCAGGCAGGTATGACCCTGACCTTGAGCAGTATCCTACCTTCACCAAGAATGATGCCAAAATACAGAGATAAGATGATCAGCTTTAACAATTGGCTTAAACACTGGTGTCATTCAAAGGGGATCCAGTATCTGTCTGCCTGGGATGACATGCTGGACAAGCCACGCTGCCATAAGGACGGCTTGCACCTGTCACCTGGGATTCGGATATTGGCAAAGGCTCTTGCCACCCCATAGTGCCTTTTTAGGCAAGGCTCCAATTCTAAACCTGCCACCCGCGAACACAAAAAGGGAAAGAAACTAAGGGTAATGCTGCTCAATGCCAGAAGTCTAAATCTCAAAATGCATGCACTCGAGGCCCTTCTCAGTATGGAGAACATCGATGTCTGTGCTGTGACAGAAACCTGGTTCAAGGCTCCTGAGAGCACCCAAGCGCTATCAGGTTTTACCTCATATCATGCGTTCCGGCCCCAAAATCCGGACAATACCAAGAAAGGAGGGTATCCATATTCATCAAGGACACCCACACCTCAAGACTGGTGGCAACGCCGCGATGCATCGGAGACCATCCAGGTGCAATTAACCATAGGCAAGACTGCTCTGCAAATTGTAGCATGTTACAGGCCACCCTCACAAACTCAGGAAACTCACATGGCCTTCCTGAAAACACTAGAGGGGATAAATGTATCACCAAACACCATCATACTAGGTGACTTCAATTACCCTAATATAGACTGGGAACACTACTCAAGCCCAAACACCCTAGCCCAAAAGTTCCTGGAATTCATAAACTCAAATGCCATGGAACAACTAGTCACCATCCCCACAAGAGGAGATGACAAACTTGATCTCATCATCACGAACATGGGAGCACAATGTTCAACACTGGAAGTATACCCCTCACTGGTGAGATCAGATCACAAACTAATCTCGCTGGAGGTCCTCA
>NC_056727.1:1237142676-1237210176 GCF_019279795.1 Protopterus annectens | reverse complement strand
TGCAGCATGTTTCAAAAGTGCTCAAAGTATGCTGCCAGGCTGTTCATTCTTGGAACATCTGACAGCAAACCTAGCTCTAAAAGGTGGATTACTTAAGAGATTTACTTGTATACTTAGGAATTTCACTGGTTAAAAAATAAATCAGCATTTCTGAGTCCAGACTGTCTCAATTTACAAAATCTCATAAAAGTATGCCAGTTTTATAATGACACCTGAAAACCTGATGTTTGTCCACTTTCTTATAATTCATCTCGTAAAACAAATTCATCAACGTAGGCTCATTGTATGCATCGGTGTCTGTTATTATTGGAGGTCCAGGTTTGCATCTGTCATTTATTAATGAATGTGTTTGCATATTTTTCATGCGTAAATTAAAAGGCTTTTGCTTTCTTCCTCCTAGTGCAAAAAAAATAATTAACTTTCTCTGCTCACCTTTACAAAGATTTTGAAAAACATTTTAAATGTACTTTTAAAAGGTTGCATCAAAGATTTGGGAACTAGTACATTACTTAATACTCTATTCCTTCCGGTTACATCTTAGTAAGTATCTGGATTTTTCTGGCATACACCAGAAGTGTAGAGTCAATTTGCAAGGGCTTTTTTTTCTTGGAAAGGGGATAGCCAACATAGTTAATGCTGAGAAAATGGAACTTGATTCTAAAGGTCTGAGATATCTGCACCTATTAAAAGTGTGAGTCTTGTACCTAGCAAAAGTACAAAGGAGCTTCATGAAATAACATTTGTCATTAAGTACCCAAACATTAAATTGGTCATAAAAGAACTAAAATGTCCTTGAAGGAAATGAGAAAGTGTGACAGATTGTTTGGCACCAGACCCTTCCTGTGATGAGGAGACCAGCAAACATAAATTATTTGTTTAGCAGGGAGGAAGAAGGCTACACAAACAAGGAAAAAGGTATGTTTCCTTGTTCTGGCTGTTGCCAGTGTAAGCATATGGCCTCTGGCCCTTGTGGTTTGAATCCCGTCTGTTGTAATGCGTAGAAGACAAGGTAAAAAACAGACAGCAAAGAGCAGGAATTGTACACACTGAAGAAAACTGCACATGTATAAAAAGGCCCCTTGTTGAAATGTTGAGGCTTGTAATGCTGAGTGCTGATAAACCAAAAAAGACTGAAACTGCAGGAGAAGAGCATATCTCAGAACATCACTCTTCTATTTGCCTTTTTTAAGGAGAGCAAGGCTCTCACACCTCCTGAACTTGTATACCCATTCTAAAATTGCCGTACATGGGAGAAAATGAAATATTTTGAGCAATTGCCGTCTTGAACTTGGTGTATACACCTCTTTCTTTTTCCGCCATTCAGTCTGTGTGTATTTCGGGAATCGCTTATGCAGGTCCTGACATTTCAAGTAGCTATCTGTAAATATAAAGGTGTGTGTGTGTACATTTTATATAATGTGTGTTCAGCCACTCGCGTAAATTCCTATGTACACAGACTTATGATTAAAGTGATTTGCAAATCATACTAGTTTTCTGGCGCATGAGAAGTTGAGTGCTGCAAAGTATTTTTCCCAGTGTTGCTGCTTGCTTTTTTAAAAGGAGATTTTGATAAATAGCTTTTTATTAAAACAATGCCCCAAACAAATTTTTGGCAATCCTAAGGTGACATTACCTTTGGGGCTAGCATGAGGTGTGTTCATAGACTTTTAATAGTCTAAAAAGGTTCCTGGATGAACTTCTAAAAATGAAGATGAACAAGTAACTTGGGTGTGAAGGGGCTCTCGAGAAAAATTCTAAACCTGTTTTAAACTAATGTTATAAAAATCTGTGGTCCCCATAAAAAAGTGACAAAGCTACAGAAAGTACATTTATCTTAACTTCTGTATAGAAAAATGATGGAATTGTTTTTGAAGGATATAGTTTAATTATCTTGAGGTGCTGGAGTGAAGCTAACATTGGAAATTTCATATCAGATTAATATAGTTCTTTTGATGTAATGAGCAAAGTACTTGTCTATTCTTATGCACACAACTGAGTCTTGTGTGCTTATGGCACCGAGAGCTTATTTTTTTATATTTTTGTTCAGGTCTTGTCACTGAATAATCTTGCGAATGATCACCTTCCCTGTAAATAAACAAATCCTTTTCCACTAGCAAGTTTACTATTTTGAGATTTTGCAGACTTCTCAGACAAGATTAGAAATGTGGGATGGTATAAAAGTATTAAAGCAGTGCTTTATAATGTTACAAAGTGGCTTGGTGCACTATTAAACTCATACGTGTATTTGTTTCATTTGCACTAGGAAAACTGACTGGGTTAATTTTTTACAGGGATGTAATGACGGTGAACAAATAGAAAAATGGCAAACCTTTTAACATCAGCTAGATGTGTCAAAATGGAAAAAAACACAAAATTAAGATATTTAAGAATAGATGCTTGTGAAAATTATAAATTGGGAATGAAAAAAATGTAGCTTGTCTGAGAAAAGCCTTTGTTCTAAGTACATAAAATCTGAATGGGAGGTTGTCATAATGCTCTTACACACTTGAAATCATTTGAATATTGCAACAAACTACACAAGAAATTGCCAGTTCTGCTCTAAGAAAATTTCAGTGTCACTGCTTTAATATTCATGGTTGAGCAACTAGTTCTTGCCCCAAGACCCTATCTGCTCCATAGTTTGATTTAGTTATGATTAACCCCTTTAAATGTATATTAATCCAGTGGCCTAAAATACCTCATGGCTAGTCTCTGTACTGATTAATGACATAGTTGTCACAACCTTTTTTTCGTCTTTATATATTCTAGTCTTAACAACACTCTTTTTCCATTTTCTGCAGTACAAAAAT
The DNA here is from genome assembly GCF_019279795.1 of Protopterus annectens. Taxonomy (NCBI): domain Eukaryota; kingdom Metazoa; phylum Chordata; order Ceratodontiformes; family Protopteridae; genus Protopterus; species Protopterus annectens. The sequence continues at coordinate 1,237,207,366 of NC_056727.1, read as the reverse complement.
ATTTTTCACAATATATCATTCTGCTTTATGGACATCTACTCTAACTTTTGCTTCATCGTTTTAAATTAACTCTGTACATGTGTCCTGTTATTTCTTCTCTAGATATTCTATAGTCAGTAGTGTTATTGTGTGCCCTCGTGGGTGGGATTAAACCATTTTCCCTTGACTATAGGAAGTAATTTAAGAGCTTTGAGCCTTAACTCATTGAACTAACCTCATTACTTCTCTTTGTATACTCGTATTGTGCTGCAGATGTTGATGTACATTGCATTGTATAGTCATAGAAGCTGGTATAGTAGATTATCTTTTTTATATGTATTCTTTTCCTTCTGACTTGTTTCAGAAGAGGGGTCTACAGCCCATTGTACTCACAACTGTAAAAATATAGTAAAAGCAGGTGTCTAGCGAGGCCTCATCTGGTAACCCCCCCCCCCCCCCCCAGATGGTTAGCACTGCTGCATGATCTGTGTGTATGTGATGCAGATTAGCAGCTGACAAACCAAGGAATGAAAATATCAGATACGAGTGGGCCACAAGTTGGACCCTTGATCTAATGCTAGCTGGTAAAGTGCATTGTATAACAGGTGTTGGATCTGACCAGGCTGCTTGATCACACAAGTAACTCTTGAATCTGTTAACCAAGCTACTAAAGAAACCCAAAGACCACACGTTTTGCAGTGTGTGTGTGTGTGTGTGTGTGTGGGGGGGGGAACCTGTCAAATCTATGGAATGCATTTACATCAAATGATTGGTAGAAGAAAAATGGCCAAAAGCCACTTTACTTCACTGTTGTGTGACTTCAGAGTTGGTATGTATATGTTGGGGGATCTAAATCCTCCTGCAAAAATAAATAAATAGAAAGTTTTTGTCAAAGATTACCCCAAAAAATGTTGGTATTTTTTTTCTACAAAATGCATTCAACTTTAATTGAGTTTGATAGATCAGCAGGAATCCTTCACTACCTACAGTCATGGTATGCACCGTCAAATGCTTTTAAAGATCAACAAGTAAAGTAGAATCCATGAGATCTTTGCCCAGTTGCTCCTTAATAATCAGAATGAATTTGGACAGAGCTTTGTGAGTGCAGTGAGGGGGTCCAAATCCAGGCTTGCACCATTGGTAATACATTATAATTCTCTAGATAGCTGTTTATGCATGATTATTTCAGATGTTTTTCATAGTGGTAGTAAAAATTAAAATGGGGCGGAAATCCTTACTCTTCCTGTCCCTTGCCCCCCACCCTTTTGTTTTTATTAAATTTTAACAATACAGAATTCAAACATAGAAATACATTAAAGAAATTATCTTTTAAAGGAAATATACAAATAAGTATGATAACAACTAAAGTATTTACATTACTATCTAATAAAACAAATTAACAAGCCACTAAAAAAACGAAAAATGGTTAACAACACCCTTAGAAATTGTGTAAGTTCTTTTCCTAGTACCACAGATGATGAGAATAAGATGTTCTAATAGTAGTTCTAGATTTAATAGTCATCATTTCTAGTTGACACAGTTCATTCAGCAAGAACATTCTTGAATTCTGTAAATGAAGGAGAAGATTCAGATTTCCAATTTCTGGTTATGATTTTTCTACCTGCTATCAAAATAGACCATAATAAAGAATACTATTGTGACACATTTAGGAATCGGACTGTTAAATTTGTTTTATCCAAAACTTTCATTTTATCAAAGAAAAGGACTTGAAGAAAATTATTAATATTATTCCAAAGCTGTACAGTCATAGAACATATGTGACCAATCTGCTTTGGTCTCCAGTTTACATTTCCAACGCAGTATCTTTTCTTTACTGATCAATTCTAGTTTATGAGGTGTTTAAAAAACTCTATTGAAAATTTTCCATGAGTATAATCTCCACTTAAGTGATGATGTAGTCTGGATGATTCCAGAATTATTTTCTTATCAGAAGGAGGGTTACTGTTAATTACTGGAATTATTTTACCTTAACTGTCTGATACTTTGTTTCCTTGTTGATTATTCTATAAATTCTTGAAAGCTTACACTCTCATTCTTTGAGTGAGCATGGTTAAAAAGTTTTAGTTTGGGTAGTGGTGGTGTTGAGTTTAGTGGAATATAATTGATTTTATCTGCCATGAATTGTCTATATGTTTGGAGCTGTAACCATATGTTTTGTATAGGTCATATTTTATTGGATAATCTAAAGAGATTCATTTATCCTCTTCCAAACACTGATACCAAAAAAAATAAGATTCTTGTCCTTAAGCAGGATGATGTCAGGAAAAATTAGAGGTTGAGTTGAAATAACATCTTTTGTGTAGGCAATAGGGAACGATATAAATCTCCAGTATTTGTAATTCATATGTTTATATATAAAATTTCGAAAATCCTTTAATAACTTTTTTATATAGTAGGAACAGTTGTTTGGAAATTTGTTTAGCATAAAATAACTTTTTAAAATCCAAATAAATGGTTATTCAGTATTAAGAGTTTGTTGGAGTTGGACCTTTTTATAAGTATTAAAACAGAGGGCTTCTCGGAATATTTTCCGTATAGCTAAATAATATTCATAAGTTAGTAGAGAGAAAGTTTAACCACAGAAGATCTAGAATGTTTCTATGTCAAGCAACCCTATTCCTCCTAAAGACCACTCTCACATGATGTATAAGAGCTACTCTGGGTTTATTTGGACCCCACAACCATTTCAAAGTCATCATATTCTTTTATAATTGTTTTTGGTGGCATTAATGATGTGGATTGTATAATATAGCATCTTGGGTAATATGATTATTAAAATGATCAAAAGTTTCTCATCCATTGTAAATAGAAATTCCATTTGGTTATTAGATTTCTTATAGAAGAAATGCAATTATTATAATTTGATCTTATTGCATCATTTATATTATTAGTTAATATAATTCCTAAGTAAGTTAAAGAATCTGTTTTAACCAAATAGATTTCTGATCCCAAAACTTAGTGTTTGAATTTATGGAAAGTAATTTTGTTATGTTATTGTTAAAAAAAAAAAAAAAAAAAAAAAAAATTTAGACCAGAACTATTTTGAAAACGTTCCATAATATCAAAGATATTTTGTAAAGTTTCATTTGTTCCATTAACAGTAAGGGGGATGTCGGCAAGCAGTTGTACTTTAGAAGATACTTCAGAATTCAAATAAAACCCTTTGTCAGGGTTCATCCTTTATACAATTGTCTAAGGGTTCCATAGTAAGAGTAAAGGAGAAAGGGGACATCCCTGTTTAGTTCCTCTGTTTTATCAATATGTTTTGAGAGGTATAAGAACCAATCTTTATGTATGCCTGACTTCCCTTATAAAGATGTGTTAAGTTCTTCCAACCACGAAAACAGGCCAAGTGAATATAAAATGAATTTATTTAAGACAAGTCTCTCAAATCTCTAGTGCCTCGGCTATACAAGCCTATACAGTGTATGCCATTTTCTCCCCCCCCCCCCCAGTTTTATACCTATCAGTTGACCAATACATATTTATCAATTGGCAAATTTTTGTGTAGTAAAACTATCATTACAACAAGCACTTCCAACTACATTCCGTATTTAAACCCCTTGGAGAAAGTGTATCAAACTAATAATTAACATTGTTTCCTTTTTTTCCTTAACTTATTCTTGATATCTAGTAATGTTATATGACTTTGGTAAGACCTGATCTAAACAGTTACTTGTAGTCCTTCTGGATTTCACCTATGACATTCGTTAAAATGAATTGCCACTGGACTTGTTTATCTCTTATGTTCTTTCACCCTTGTTGAAAAACTTTTTACTTTCTCCTACATAATACTTTCCACAGGGCGTTTTAGTCCATATATTATGCCTTCACTATTACAATTATATGAACCTTTTGTCTGAAGCTTTTTGCCATTTTTACTTATAAAATCCCTAACTACACACCCAACACCTACCACATGGGAATGTTCTCTTTAGGATGACATTTTCACTTCTCTCCACTTGGGGCATGTGAAATTTTCCATGTACTAGAAAATACTTCTGCCTTTCCTATATGAAAAGCTTATTTTTTTGTTCCCTAAAAATCAACATTTCTTTCCAATAAGCCCCAGTAGTATTTAATCAAACTCATTAAGTTTTCTGAAAAAAGGGTATATGTAGATACAAAATATATATTTTCCTGTTCTTGTTTTTTTTTCATAAAAAATCTATTCACCTTTCTACTTTCCTTTCTGTCCTTTCCATCTTTATTTACCATTTCCATTGCTTCCCTTACTACTTCAACTTCTTATCTCTTTTACAAAACTTTTAAAAAGTTTCATTTATTTCTGCTGTGACCTCCCCTGATCATTACATATTTTTTTCACTCTTAAAAATTCTATGTGAGGTGGGTGGCAACTTTCTCCATGAAAAATATGATTAGATTCTTCAAATGTTCTATGTATTCTTGTTCTTAAACTACTCCCTGGTATTCCTTCTATTCTATCTAAATAGTTGATTTCCTATTTGCAGGCCATCAAAACATATCCCCAAATCATTTTCATGTATGCTTGCTGTAAAAATTTTCACCTCTTTTACCCCCTTTACAAATAAAAAAGTACTTCCACTTTATGTATGATTTAGTATTTAACATGTTCCAAAAAAAAAAAAAAAAAAAAATGAAAACATTGGCATACATGTGGGCAAATGCTGCCCCCATGGCTGTGCCCTGCAACTGTCTATACAAAAAATTGCCATTGAATTCAAAAATATCATTTCTTAAACAAAACACGACCAGTTCTAAAATATATTGCCTCACTGGGGTATCTCCAAGATTGAATTTTAAAGCTTTCATTCCATCAGTATGCCTTATGCCATATACGGTCATGTGTTTCTATTCAGGATAAATCCTGTTTGATCTTCAGTTAGAAATGGAAGGAATTTTTTAATCTATTAGCATAAATAGACATAAATATTTTATAGACTACATTCAGTAGAGAGATTGGTCTATATGAGGAATATCTAGAAGGATCTTTGCCCATCTTTATCATGGGGGATATAAGAGTGTATTTCCATGAGGGGGTATATTAACTTAAATATTGACATTGTGCAAAAACTTGGTGTAGTAAGGTCAAAGCTTCTTTGGGTATTTTATAGATTTCCGGAATAATTCCATCATTACCTGGAGCCTTGTTTTGTTTTACAATGTTAATTTGGTGTTTGATTTCTGACAATGAGATTGGCTTATCTAGAGCATTAATCTGTAGTTCTGTTAATTTATTTGTGGTGTATGTTTTAATAAATGATCTTTAGAATCTAATGTAATAAAGCACTGATTTAATTTTGTTGAAATTTTCTTTGAACTTCATTAGAATATTTCCTATTGCAGTTAACTTCTTTTTTTTATCTGAATAGATCTCGGTAAACTTTACCATATTAAAAAGTCTCTTGGTCTTGATGGCCAAATTATTTAATGCCGTAAGATTGGGAGAATACTTTTATTAATTTAAATCTCTCTAAACTAATCTTGGTCTTATGATTCAAAATTTCTAAATGTTTACTATTCAAAGTATTTCATCAATCTTATTGGTTTTATTTATTTGGTTATGTAATTTTAGCTTATCAATTTTCTCTTGGAGTGTTTAATTCCTTATCCCAATAGTTTTTTATTAATATAGAAACTTGCATTTCAAATGTAATGAAGTCTTTAAAACCTGATAAAGTGGTTGAGTACGCAGGAATTCTTTTAATTTGGGTGCAATAGGTTGTGCTGATTAATAGTTCAAAAGTTATCGCATTGTGGTCCAGTAATGGGCATGAATAGGTTCATAGGTAGATACTAGGCTACTATCTGCCTGAAGGCATTTATAAGCCTAGCCTGAATGTGTTGGCTTTCGCCGCCCCCTGAGGTTATACTTTATTTAGGGTTTATATCACTGATCTGTTAATTAATAATCTATAAATTCTGGAATGTGTACCATGCCTATTAGAGAAATGTGTATGAAATAGAGAGCCTGAATCGGCAAAATCATTGTCTCTAATATATGTGTCGGCAAATTCAGTTGGATTTTATGCTGATAATGTTACTCTTCTCTTACTAAGAGCAGTTGAGTCTTTTTCATTAATGTACAATTAAAATCTCCCACTAAGAAAGTAATTTCTTTAGATAATTGTACTATTTGGTTTAAGTGTTGGTTAACTGTGTGAATACCAATCCCAGGAATCCAGTATATATTAATTAAGGTATATATTTTCTTAAGTTCCAGAGTAACAGTACAAAACGTACCTTTAGCATTATTATATGTGTCTATATTTTAGCATATGGTAAAGAATTGTTCCAGAGTATTGTACTGCTCCTTTTTCTGATGATGATGATGAGAGATGGATAATATTGAATATTTTTTATTAAGTCTGTTTGTCATTCTTTAAAAGATGTGTTTCTTGCAAAAATACATTCGGATTAAAAAGTTTCAGATATTTATATAAACTTCTCCTCTTGCAATTATTATTTAACCCATTAATGTTTTGATAAACACTTTATAAAATTAACATATGTTTTGGTCTTACTTGGGTGATCATTTATATATTAATTTTATATGAACAACTGTTGTTATACCAATAATAACATAAGTTTTGTGAGATCTGTGGGATAAAAAAAGTGAAACATAAACGTCTAAGCACCGAAATAAGAACAAATATTAACTAATATACAAAAATATGCCCTTACCCCTTTCATGGAGTTCAAAGAAACTCCCAACTTAAACAGAAAACCTTTGGGCTAAAAAGGTTAGTTTCTTAGCGGGAACTGCCTTAGAACCTCGCATGTTGAAAAGTGACTCGAGAGCTAAAAGCTTACTTTTGAATGTTAAGATGCAGAGATGTGCGTGAGAACCGTTGATTTAAAAACAATCTAATAAGGCAATTGGCCATGCCCCAATAACACCAATATGTTTGTGTGAGAAAATGTAAACCAAAAAAAAGAACCAATCTAAGGGAACAATTGGTCCAAGTGTGTGTGTGTGTAACATACTGTGGAATCCGGAGACACAGACATGCATATCCCTTTCCCATTCTTCAGTGCACAAAGCAGCACAGTCCAAAGCATATCCTCTCAATAAATTCCAAGTACTTCATTGGATCAATATGAAAAGAGGAGAAGTAAAAAAGAAAAGAAAATAGACACACATTGCTGGGTTAAGACAGTTATTTGTATTTTAGTTTCTTTTTTCAGCTGATTTCCTACTGTTTTCTGCAGTTCTTTTCAGGGAGATGTTTGACCATTCCATATCCTCTAATGTTACTGCAGAGTCCAAGTCCTCAAATATTTTTATGGCATCAATAAGAAACAGTTTTAGTCTGGCTGGGAATAAGAGGTGCACCTTTATTTGTTTTTTCTTTATTCAAATGTTGTTATTTCTAAAAGAAAACATTTCGGCCTCGAATTAAAGAACTAACCATTGTCAAAACTTATAATACTGTCTCTTTATTTTTATGGGTGATTTTAGCCCAGGCAGTTTTCAATACTAATTCTTTATCTTGTGTAGACACGAATCTCATTATTACTGATTTAGGTGAATTTTTTTTTTCAAGCTGTAATAAGTGATCTGTGTGCCCATTCAATTCCATATGAAAGGGCTTCTGGAAGGTCTAAATTAGATGGTTGTATATTAGTTGCCAAGGATAAAATTTCTTTCTTGAGGGAAGTGTTCATAGAATTGGTCTTAGAATGACTGACTCGTCTTTCAGTCTGAGATCATGGGATATGTTGTCAGAAGGTTTTTGACAGGAAAATTTCAATACAATTATTTAAACGGTCCTAGGATATGTTCAGAGTATCCAAAATATGAAGAAATAAAATGAAAATTATTGTTTAAGAATAATAAATCATATGATCAAAGTAGCCGAGCTAGATGAAACTGCTGCTAGTCATTGCACATCCTGGCCACCTCCCCTCCACCAAACACCATTACTTCTGATAGTCTAAATCAAATAGGACTTAGTGAAGGAATAATTTGTTTACCGGGCATTTTGTTGCTGCAGCAGTAATTGCTTTGTACAAATGCTGGCTAATTCATCAGAAATCTGTTGCATGTTTGATGCTACCTATGTATAAAGATATAAACAAACTGTGTGTGTGTCACCCTGTTGGGGACTCTCCTGTACTTCAGGGACATGCCATTCAAGTATAAAAATGCTGTGTACCAAAAACATCAAGTTTTAGGTATTATAGTTAATGTAATACTTGTGTTACTATTTCTTAGGATAATAGTCTAAAGGTGCTATTGCAAATCAAAATAATGTACTAAGCCAGGTCTCAAATATTTCACATGGTTTATGTTGGGGGGGGGGGGTGTTCTGCTTTTGTATAATGTAGCATTCACTTATTACTGTAGAAGCTTGTTATTTTATTTTCTTGAGTTTCTAGGTATACACCAGGCAAATGACCACCTGTTCCTTTATAAACCGTGCAATCCAGTCCAATTGTGTCCCTATGTATCATGGGCTTTTATTAAGAGGTTGTATGTTGCTACGTTTCTAGAGATTATGTTCATAGGTAGGTACTAGGCTATCTGCCCGAGGGAATTTATAAGCCTAGCCAGTGTGTGTCGGCTTTTGCCGCCCCATTGATTAATTAACTGATCCTCTGTCAAGCAAAGCCAATGAAGTGACCCTAGAGGTGTATTTTCTGTTACCCATCCACTCGTCAAGGTTTCTCTTGAAGAGTGTTAGTGAGGGGCTCTGCCTAATGTAATTTGGAATTTTGTTCCAAAACATGGGGAGCCTCTGTGACAGGAATCAATCCCTCCAGCATGTTCTATTTATTGTTATGGCAAGGTTTAGCTCACTAGAGCACATGGCTCGCAGTGACTTGGATTTCTTTAAGTGGAGCATGTCCATCAATTCTGAGTTGGACATGGCTTTGTAAGTCAGGCAGAGATCACCTCTGAGTAAGCGGTGTGCCACTGAGTACAGCCGGAGTTTTTTCAGTCTGGCTGCATAGGACATATGTTTGAGGCCAGTAATCCTCTTGGTGAGGTACTTTTGCGGTCTCTCCAGCTGTTGGAAGTGTGTTGTGAGGTACATCCCAAATGGGGCATTGTTCTCTATGATGGGTCTGATGAGTGACGAGTAGAGGGGCGCTATAACCTCTCTATTTCTAGATGCAAACCCTTTAGTAATTAGATGGGCCACATCCTTCTAACTACTTTGGCAATATGATCAATCTACCTGGATCCCCAGATGTCTTGTTACCTCTTCTGTATTAAGGAGGCTGCCACCTTTGTGGTAATTCGTGGGCATTTTAGTTTTTCCCAAATGGGATGACTATGCATTTTTTGGCATTTAACTTGAGGCCATGACTTTGACACCAGGTGTCCGTCTCAGTAAGGCCCTTTTGGAGTCCTTGTCAGCCGGAGAGTCAGTTATGGCCCCCAGTTTGTAGTCATCAGCGAACTTGATTAGCCATAGTTCTCCTGTGTTTGCCTGTACTTCTGAGAAGTATATGCCGAGTAGGGGTCCCAGGACCGAGCCTTGCGGGACACTACTTGTGACTGGTTTAGAGTCGGACCTGGAGCCCACTATTCTTACTGTGTGAGTTCTGTCTGTAAGCCATTTGGCAACCCATCTCATGATGTAGGGGTTTATGTTCAGGCTGGTGAGTTTTTCTGTAATACCCGAGTGGAGAATGGTGTCGAAAGCCTTAGCAAGGTCATGGTAGGCTGTGTGAACAACCTTTCCCCTCGTCTATGGCCTTGGGGACTGTCTTGACCTAGAGGAAGGTTACAAGGAAGATGACCCACTTATAGTAGGGGATGAAAGGGGAGATACCAACCCCGTGGAACAACATCAACTTCCTTTTAACGGGGCCATCAACAACAATGGACAACAGATTAATGAGAACACTGGGGGTGGACAAACAGGGATAGAACACAACCAGGATTTTGGGCAGGGCCAGTACCAACAACAGAGGAATTTGAGATCCAACAGGAACCAGCCGAGTGTAAAGAGCAAACAGAACCAGAAGAAGAAATGATAAAGGTAACAAGTCAGCCAGTAATTATTTACAATAAAGAAGGGGATTTTAAGATATTTAACTACACTACCCTGGACATTACCACCGAAATGGCTGACTTTTTCTCCAAAGGACTGTCTTTTGTTCCTGACACTCATATGGACTTAGTAAAGACTATTGTCGACCTGAAACTGTTTGTCCGTAAACTCAATCTTTTGGCAGTTCTAGGTAACAATTCTTCCCTTGTTAAACCATTCAGAATATCGAGCCTGTTTAATCCACCTTTGGTTAACAACCTTAAAACATTTGAGAAATCATGTGAATTAGATCTAAGGTTTTTAGCTTCTAGTAAAATTAACAACAGCAAACACACCCTGAACATAACAACTGAACAACGGGATTTTATTAAGTTACTGCAGGATTGTAACATTCGGGTTATGAAACCCGATAAAGGGGGAGGGTTAGTGTTTATGAACCAAGTGGACTACATTAACAATCTAACTACTCATTTAGATGATGGCCCATATGAGGAAGCTAGCATCAATGAAGTGAACATCGCACATGGGAGGATTAGGGCGACAATCGAAGATCTTTTCTTAGAGGACATTATTGACATCAATATACACACTTATCTTAACATGACATCACCCAGAATGCCATCTTTCTTTGGGTCTCCCAAGATTCACAAGTCAGTAAATGACCCCCCATTTAGACCAATAGTGGACGGTAGAGGGTCCATACTTGCAGCTTGTGCTAAATATGTGGACAGCCTTTTGAAACCATACATTGTAAAAGAAACACACATATGTAAGGACTCGTGGGGCTTCCTTGAGGACATTAACAAGATAACTTTCGACTCTAATTTAACATTCATGACAGTGGATGTCAAAGATTTATATACAGTCATTCCACAACAATTAGGGTTGCAATGGATCAGGGAGTTCCTAGAAGAGAGGAAGGTAGAACAGAACGTGATTTTCACTATCGAGACCCTATTAGAATTGGTGTTAAAATATAACTTCTTTTCTTTTAACAATTGTATCTACAGGCAATCCTCAGGGATGGGGTCACCCTGTGGGGGGTCATTCGCCAACTGTGTAATGGCACAATGGGAAAACAAGTTACTATTTACTAACAGTCAGTTTAGAAAGCATGTCGCCTGGTACACTAGGTACCAGGACGACATGTTCTTCCTGTGGAAGGGGCCAAAACAAACTACAATAACATTCATAGACGAGATCAGGACACTCACAGACTTCTTAGATTTTACATACGAAGTCAATGAGAACGAAATCAGCTTTTTGGATATCAAATTAGGCAAGGATTTGGAGCGATCCAGATTCATTAGTACTATTTACCGAAAACCCACTTACTCTAACAGTTTTCTCCACTTCAGTAGTTGCCACCCTTACCATCAAAAGAGAGCTGTGGTGAAGGGGCAGATGGTAAGGGCGGCACGTATGACAACCAGGGAGGTGGACTTTCAAGATGAATGTAACAATCTGATTGCTATGTTTGCAAACAGAGGGTATCCACACTCATTAACATTAGAGGTGAAAGCTGAGGTTGGTTTTAAACGAGAATCTGGACACTTTAAACCTATCCTATGGGGGCAAGATAGCACTATAGGTGTTGACCAACAGAGCACACAACAAGGGGGGCAAGATTACAAAACGATTGACACCGAGGTAAGATTTTTATGTACATTTTCCATTGATCACCATTTTATTAGGAACATTTTACAGAAGAACTGGGTCAACATAATGGAGGATAGACACTTAAAACAATTATTGGGGGATACACCTAACATCACCTTTAGGAAAGGATTTAATCTAAAAGCCCTTTTAGAAAAGAACAACAATACTGATTTTCAAAGGCACAAAGGAATGACTGTATGTGGGTGTTGCAGGTACTGTAAGTTTATACACGAAGGGAGCTCGGTGCTAATTAATGGGGTGAAATACAAACTGACAGGGAGGTTTAACTGTACATCCAAATCAGTGGTTTATCTGGCAGCTTGTAAAAAATGCCCGGCTTTCTATATTGGAAAGACCGAGAGGGCATTTAATAAGCGAATATATGAGCATCTGTATGCAGTATCTAGAGGAGACACTAACAACGCACTAGCTTGTCACATTAAAGAACATGTAGACCACTGTTTTGGCTTTACGGCCTTAAAACAGATCAAGGCCGACCCCCATTCAGGCCCATGGCAGACCTTGTTAGAAAAAGAAGAACTTTTATGGCAAATAAGGACGGCTGCACATATGTTCCCAGGGTTAAATGATACCATTTCGTTGACCTGTATTTTAAAACTTTTAGCCCTAAGGAGATAATAGGGTCTTAAACATTATGGGAAGGACCCTTCCTTGTGGTTCTTGTACTGGGGTTTGATGGTATGGTACATGGGACCACATAGGCAATCCCAGTATAGGATTTCACATGATCTACTGTAAGACTTCATAGGGGCTATATATTTTTATATTTTTAACAACACTTTTGCACACAAGGTATGTAACTTATGTAATAGGTTGTGCAGATTTTAGTAAGGGGACTAAGTCTGGTATGGGGTGAGTGTAGCAATGTGTTTTGCTGACATTTGTATGACGACAGTAAGGTAGTGTTTAGGCAGCTAGGTAGCGTAGTAGGTTTTTTGGGTGATAGTTAGGCACCCTTGGCTGCTCCTCTGATTGGGGAGAGCATATTTAGAATAGTAAGTAGCATTTAGTAAGGTCTAAGTTAAGTACAACAAATTCCTTATATGAACATGCTAGTAAGGACAAACATTACTTAAGTAACAACCAAGTCAAGAGGTTTTAACACACTCAACAACAACTTTTAAAACACACGAGAGCTAGTTTTAACAACACAACATGGTGGTTAATTGAATAATCACTAACTGAATTGTAACTAATGATGCTGTTATTAAAAGCAGACAATGGATGTATTAGTGTTTGAATTTGTCTGAGGAAGGAAGGATACGAAGCCTTCCGAAAGTGCTTATGTTACAATAAAAGTTCTTACGTTATTTTTTTAAGTCCGTTGACTTGTGGTTCTTACAGTTTTATACCTGGATTACTGCTTACGTTTATACTGGTGGAACATTTATTTTTGGCAGAGTTTACACTATATGAAAGCTGACGGTGGCAGTGTGTTTCACAACGTGCAATAGCTGACTGTGACTGATTGGGTCCTTGGCGTCTTTTTGTCTTCATTGAAGTCAACCAGGTTTAACCAAGCCGAACTGGGTCGAGTCAAGTGTTTGGAGGTTCCCAATGTCTTTGTTAATGAGTTCCATGATGATGTGCTCCATAGCCTTGCAGACCAGGCTAGTCAGGCTTATGGGGCGATAGTTACCAGGGTCAGTTGTGGCCTCTCCTTATATGGGCATGTAGCCTGTGGAGAGGCAGAGGTTGAACAGCATGTTTAGGTGGGGGGTTAGTTTGTTCTGTAGTTCGTGCAAGACGCAGCCTGGGACACCATCTGGCCCCATTGACGCTGTGTTTTTGGCTTTTGAAAGGGCTATTTTCACCTGTGCGTCTGTGATTTATGGGGCACTACACTTTTCTGATATTATTGTGGGCCCTTTTGGGGATGAGAAGGGGGTGAAGTGCAATCTGCCAGGATGCTGGCAATATCAGTAGGTTCAGTATATTTTGTGCTATTTTGCACTAGTTCGGTGCATATCTGTGAGATGCCACTTAGATTCTTAACCACAAAGCCTTCTTTAGTTATGTTATCTTGAATCCTTGGCAATTTTTCTTTCGAAGTTATCCTTGGATGATTTTGTGAGGGACTTTAGTTTTTTACTTATACTGATCAGGGATGTCTTTCCTTCTTGGGATTTGCTTTTTTGCTGAACTAGTTTCCTCCTCCTATTGCATAGCCTGTTTATGGCAGGGGTCCACCAGACTGGTCTCCTTCTCTTAGAAGAGTGAGTCTTGGTTTTGCTAGGGATGGCACAATCCATGCATCCTTGCAGGTGCTCATAGAGTGCATTTGTAAAGGATTCTGCATCTTGGGCAGCATTATCCTTTAGCGTGGGGGCTGTGAAACTTACCACCTCTGTCTTAAGTAAGGTGAAGTTTGCTTTAGAAAAGTTTTTTACTGTGGTTTCCTTAGTTGGGGGTGGTGGTGGGGTGTGTATATCCAAAGTGGTTAGTTTATGGTCTGATCTAACCAGTGACTGGTTGACCGCTGGTGTGGAACACCTGTCGCCCATGTTTGTAATTACCAGGTTCAATATGTCTTCACCTCTGGTAGAAGACTTTACCAGCTGATCCAGGGCGTTTGAGTTGATGCGCTGGGCCTGGGAGTTTGTACTCTAGTAGTTTTCCCATTTAATGGTAGGGTAATTGAAATCACCTAATATCTGGGTGTTCGATAGGACCTTCATGTTTTCCAGTGTCTCCAGAAAGGTGGAGTGGTGGTCCTGGGTCATGGAGGGTGATCTGTAGCAGGCCACAATTTGCATTGCAGATTTGCCCAATGTTAGTTGCACGTGGATGATCTCGGAGGTATCGTGCTGCGCCACTAACCTGGAGGTGTAGGTATTGTTGATGAATATGGATACATCCCCTCCTTTTGTATTTCGGTCCGTGTTGTGTGGCCAAAACGTGTGATACAAGTTGTAGCCTGGTAGTGCTGGGGTGCTCTCTGGACCCTTGAACCAGGTTTCAGTTACTGCACAGATGTCTACGTTCTCCATACTGAGGAGTGCTTCGAGCGCATGCATTTTGAGATTTGAACTCCTGGCGTTTTGCATAACCCTCCGTTTTATGTTAATTGTGCTGTTTATGGAGGTGGGTTTGACTTTTGAGCCTTGCCTAAAAAAGGTACTATGGGGGCAGCAAGAGCCTTGGCCAGTATTCGAAAGCCTAGGGGTGACAGGTGCAAGCTCTCTCTCTTGTGAAGCAACCCGGCTTGTCTAGCATGTCGTCCCAGGCTGACAAGACACTGAATCTCCTTTGAATGACACCAGAAGTTTAGCCAATTGTTGAAATTGATCATTTTTTCTTTATACAGAGGTATCATTCTTGGTGAGGGCAGGATGCTAGTCAGGGTCATACCAGCCTTGGCTACATGATCAGAGCTCTTCCATGTAGTCCAGGGAGGTATGGTGAGGGCAGGATGCTAGTCAGGGTCATACCAGCCTTGGCTACATGATCAGAGCTCTTCCATGTAGTCCAGGGAGGTATGTCTCAGGTCATTCACACCAACATGAACAATGACAGAGTCATATTTGTACTTGTTCTGGAGTGACCCGAGTGCTTGTGTTATGTGGCGGATTCTGGTTCCCGACAGGCAGCTAACTGTAACCTTCTCCTTGTCCAGCCTAGTGAGTGGGACCTCAGTGTGCCTGACTATAGAGCCACCTATTACTAGTGTGTTGGCTATGTTATTTCGCCTTAAGGGCTGTGATTGTGCGGCACACTCATTTTGTGTTTTATGTGTTGTCTGGTTTGTGATGGGAGGTGCAGGTTGTTTGTGTATCTGCTTTGGAGGTCTGTGATGATTTTGCAGGTTTTTATTTAGAGCCTCTGAGTATGATTTTGTGTATTTGTGTATTTTTTGCCAGTGCTGGTTTAGTAGGTCTCTGTGTGGCTGGAGGTGTGGTGCAAGTGTTAACCTTCTCTTAACTGTCTGTTCCAGTTTTGGGTGGAGACAGCTTAGCCTCCAGTTTGGCTGTATAATTGCATCTCTCACATATGTTAGTGTTTTGTGGTAGGTGGAGAGGGTTGTCTGTGTACATAAGGCAGTTGTAACATTGCCTCAGGATACCCAGATTCACCAGCTGGACTGGAGAGTACACCTGAAATTGCCCTTTGGTCATGCCTAAACAGTAGGGTGAGCTGCTTAGTCGTTTGGCTGGTGAGGGGTGAATAAAGAGCCTTGCCCTACTGGACAATCAAGTGTCTGGGTATATTGGTGCTTGCTATGAGGTCTGAGCAAGTGCTGGGCTGTAGGATTCTTTTTGAGTGCTTAGGTTGAGAGAGTGACTAGTTTTAAGGGAAAAACTGAAGAGGAGACTTTGTGGAGCTGGGAATAATTTAACCCTAGCTTACCAGCACTGCCCGGGGCACAAAACCGTGCAAACATGGTTTTTATAGCAGAGAAATGAAAGGGAGAGAAATTAGCCCAAAATGGCCAACAAACTACTAACTTCTGGGCTGGAACCACTTCTCCAGGGACAGATAGGCTGCGCAAAGCTCCCCTCTCTCACAGGTGAACAGAGAAACTTCCTTCTATCAAAGTAAGGTATGGGCAACTCAGAAACTTGTAACAGTACTGAATTCAGCATTAGCCTGAAAATTGGACTAGAAAGGTGGGAAACAAGGAATTTTTTTTTTGAAAAGATAATGCAAAAACAGTAAAGAAATACACAGGTTTAAACGACTACAAACAATCAGAAAAGACTGTCACACTTTAGTGTGTAGCCTACAACAGTTAAACAAATTATTTAAACAAAAATGACTTTTTAAAAGTGCAGGCAGTCAAATAAGTACAATATTTGAAAAAAAACAAGCTTTTGAATCGCAATAAATGCTGGAAAATCTGTGTTTATGTTAAGTACAGCAAGAAAGTACAGAAAACTGATACTTAATCACTCCAAAGTCTCTCTTCTAAGCTAGAAGGCTTGCATCAGTTTAAGGCTTTCTAGTGCTTCCCAATAGGTTAGTTACAGGAAAGATGGGAAATAAGCGCAGTTGTGGTCTTTTAAACCAGAAAGTTGCAAGAGATGGACAAACTGTCCAAATGGTCAAACTACAATTTCTGGGCCAAGATCCACTCCTCTTGTGGTAGACAGGCTACCTAGTGCTTACCACTCCCACTGATAAGCTAGAAGGCTTTCCTCCAACACAGAAAGGCTTGCGGGGCTCAGAAGCTTACGAACAGTCCTGGATACAGCAACTCTGTATCTGGACTAGGCTAGTTACAGGAATGGTGGGAAACAAGCGCAAGTGTGGCATTTAAACCAGAAAGTGAATGAGATGGAAACTGCCCAGGCAGTCAATAGCTACAATTTCTGGGCCAGGAACCACTCCTCTTGTGGTAGATAGGTTACCTAGTGCTTACCACTCCCACTGATTAGCTAGAAGACTTCTCTCCAACACAGAAGGGCTTGGGGGACTCAGAAGCTTACCAACAGTCCTGGATACAGCAAATCTGTACCTGGACTACACTAGTTACAGGAAAGGCGGGGAACAAACGCAAACACGGGCTTTTAAACCAGAAAGTAGAAAGAGATGGAAAAACTGCCCAAACAGCCAATGAACTACAATTTCTGGGCAAAAGCCCACTCTTCCCGTGGTAGGCTACCTAGTACTTACAATTCTTCCCGCCAACAAAGAAAGGCTTGGGGGGCTCAGAAAATTACCAACAGACCTGGATACAGCAAGTCTGTATCTGGACTAGACTAGTTACAGGAAAGGCAGGAAACAAGCTTAGATTTTTTTATTTTTTTTATATATACAGAAAAGCAGCTAAAACAGCAGTAAATACAATTCAAATTGCAGTGCAGGCTAGCACACTGTGTGTAGCAATATTATGGCAAATACAGTTTAAATACATGCAATTAAATTAACAAATGACTACAGAAACAAGTGCAGAAGGCAGTAACTTAAGGCTACTTAACCAGCAGTAATAAGTGCAGAGTAAGAGAGACCTGAACAGATGACAGCACACAGAACAGCAGCTAAGACAGTTACAATAAGAGCAGCTGAATAAAATATGTATATATTTTACTTACTTACTTATTTTTGAGGGAGGGAACAGAGCAGGATTAAGAGGCTACAGGGGTTGTCCTTCCCAAATGCTCTCTTTGTACACAGTAGGAGTGCCTGAAATCAGAATATGATCTCACTGCACTCACTTAAGTGAGCAAATGAGATAGGCCCAGAAGGAGTATCCAAATACAAATTTACAAGAGGGGCTGGCAATTTCAAAGCCACGAACAAAACTGTAGAGACACAGCCACAACTTTCAGTTGAGTTAATATTCAGTGAGAAACACAAATTAAATGCAGAACTATATGAAAAAGAACAAATAAGTGTACTTAAATTCATTTATGCGTCCAGTTGATTTCAGGTAGATCTTAGCTGGAGCAAAGCTCAGATAATGAGCAGAAATAACCCAAAATGTACCACTTATATAAGGCAGGACAGGGGGTTTATGTTAGTTTGGGCATTGTCTGCTTCTGTTTATCAGAGACATTGGGGGGGGGCACAGACCCTGGGTGATATTTCCTGTCCACTGGTCAAGGTTCCGCTTGAATAGATTCTGCCTCACCTGGATAGAGAGCCTCTTCAGACTATGGAAATCCTCTGAAACATGTCTCTCACCAGCATATCTTATTTCTGTTACAAGAAAAATTTAAATCCTTGCATCTAGTGGTTATGACGCTGTTCATTTTGCAGTTGTGAACAAGGTCGAGCTGAGCTGGTTCTGAGAATGCCTTGTATGCCATGCGTAGATCACCTATCAGTAACCTGTAGGAGATCGCGTATAGCAATAAGTTTTTAAGGAAATCCGTATAGTACAACGTGTTTATATCCCGGATTCCTCTGGTAAGGAACCTTTGGCATTCTACCTGTTGCGTATATCTGGACAGGTAAGTGCTCAAGGGGGCATTATACCCCAATGATGAGTCTGATAAAGGCTTAGTGGCACTATGTCTTCCTTGGACCTGGATGCCATGCCCTTGCTTATACGTTGGGTGACATAGAATGATTTTCTTACTACTTTGGCCACATGTTGGTCAAAGGCCAAGTTATTGTCTATGTATGTTCCTCGATCCCTGACCTCTGGGTCAACTCTTAAGGGTATCTTTTTGATGGCGTTATTAGCCTGGGTGGCAGTTTTCTCAAAAGACACTACAGTGCATTTCTTGGCATTGAGTTTTAGTTCATAACTTTGGTACAAGTCATTTGCCTCTGTTAGACCTTCTTGCAAGATTTATGTGTCATGTGGGAATCCATGATGGCCCCGGTTTGCAGTCATCTGCAAACATGGCCAGCCAAAGGCCCTTGGCATTAGCCTTTACCTTTGAGAAGTAGATACCAAATAGCGGTCCCAGCATGGAGTTCTCTGAGGTACAGTGGATATAAAAAGTTTACACACCCCTGTTAAAATGCCAGGTTGTAGTGATATAAGAAAAGTGAGATCACAATAAATAATTTCAAAACTTTTCACACGTTTAATGTGACCTATAACCTGTACAATTCAATTGAAAAACAAACAAATCTGTTAGGGGAAAAAATATAAAAAAATGTACAATATGCTGGTTGCATAAGTGTGCACACCCTTAAACTAATACTTTGATTTCTCAGTTTCTACCAATAAAACTATTATATCCCCTGATCCAACCACCAAACTATTGGGTATCACCATTGACAACAATCTGAACTTTGATATCCATATTAACAATACTATAAAAACTGTCAACAAAAAACTTGGCTCTCTCTATAGGGTAAAATCCTTCCTCTTACCTTCAGCTAAAACCACTATAGCACACACTCATCTAATCTCTTCATTTCTTTATGCCTCAACCATTTTTACTAATCTATCTAAAAATAATCTTAGCAAATTGGAAATGTCTTACAATAACATTGCCAGATTTGCTACAGGCAACCCATTTAGAACCCACCATTGCATTAATTTAAAGCAGCTGGGATGGCTTGAACTACAAAAACCTGATTAAATTCCATCAGTCCAAAATTCCTATTCTATCCACACTCATCACTCCCTATAAAAACCTGAAATCCTTAAGGTCTTCTCAGAGACTTCTAGTACATACCACTAAACCAAACAACAAGGCTGGTGACTCCCTCTTTTCTAATATTGTTGGAAAAGCCTGGAATCTCCTCCCCAGTGAACTCTCCTCACTTCCCTCACTATCATGCTTTAAAAACAAATTGAAAGTGTTCCTCAGAACACAGTGGTTATGCCCCTGTACTAAGCCTGACTAGTTATGTATCTCTTGATACTTTGCTCTTCCTACCCCTTCTACTCATTAACTGTAATTCCTTCCTCTTTGCTCTTCCTACCCCTTCTACTCATTAACTGTAATTCCTTCCTTATTAACCATAATACTATCCCCCTCTAGAACATCTTGATTGTACTAGCATGCTATGTTACGCCTGTATTCTGCACTGCTGAATTTACTGGGATAACCTGTAATATGCATTGTAAATATAATTTTTTTGTTTAATGCTTCCTTATTTCTTATCTTGTTAATTTCATTGTTCTATCTTGGAGCTTATCTCCCCGGGCCTTTACTGAAAATGGACATGTATCCAGTTAGACTAGCCCAGTCAACAAATGTAAAATAATAAATAAGATAAAGATGCAAGGTAATGAAGTAAAACTGAGACACTGCTTTCCTACATTTGCATGTTAAAAAGAAAGGTTGCCTGTTAAAAAGAGGAATTTAAGAAATGGGTAATGGAACTGTTTCAAGAGTTACTAGTGAAGTAGACATTTTTATTGCATTTTTTTACCAGCAAAGTCCGACTGGGCACAAGTCCCATTGTCATTGTAGGCCCAGAGGGAAATGCTCTATTTTACTGAATGCGTAGAAGGTGGTTATACATTATTTAAATAATAATATGCTCATACATAGACTAGTAATGATAATCATCTTCTTTCGGCTGTTCCCGTTAGGGGTCGCCACAGCAGATCATCTGTTTCCATTTCTTCCCGTCCTCTGCATCTTGCTCTGTCACACCAACCACCTGCATGTCCTCTCTCACCACATCCATAAACCTTATCGTAGGCCTTCCTCTTTTCCTGTTACCTGGCAGCTTCATTCTTAGCATCTTTTTCCCAATATACTCCGCATCCCTCCTCAGCACATGTCCAAACCAACGTAATCGTGCCTCTTTGGCTTTGTCTCCAAACCTTCCAACCTGGGCTGACCCTCTAATATACTTATTCCTAATCCACCCTCATCACATCCAGTGAAAATCTTAACATCTTTAATTCTGCCACATTCAGCTCAAACTCCTGCCTTTTTGTCAATGCCACTGTCTCCAACCCATATAACATAGCTGGTCTAACTACTCTCTTGTAGACCTTCCCTTTCATTCTTACAGATACTCGTCTGTCACAAATCACTCCTGACACTCTTCTCCACCCACTCCATCCTGCCTGTACTCTCTCCTTCACCTCTCTTCCACACTCACCATTACTCTGAACTATTGACCCCAAGTATTTAAACTCCTCCACCTTCACCACCTCTACTCCTTGCATCATCACCATTCCTCTATCCTTCCTCTCATTCACACACATATATTCTGTCTTAGTCCTGCTGACCTTCATTCCTCTTCTCTCTAGAGCATATCTCCTTCTCTTCAGGGTCTCCTCCACCTTTTCCCCACTCTCACTACAGATCACAATGTCATGTGCAAACATCATAGTTCACGGGGACTCCTGTCTGATTTCGTCTGTCAACCTATCCATCACCATTGCAAATAAGAAAGGGCTCAGAGCTGATCCTTGATGTAACCCCACCTCCACCTTAAATGCATCCGTCACTCCCACCGCAGACTTCACCGCTGTCACACTACCCTCGTACATATCCTGTGCCACTCTTACATACTTCTCTGGCACTCCTGACTTCCTCATACAATACCACAACTCCTCTCTAGGCACCCTGTCATATGCTTTCTCTAAGTCTACAAAAACACAATGCAACTCCTTCTGACATTCTCTGCACTTCTCCATCAACACTCTCAGAGCAAACATCGCATCTGTAGTGCTCTTTCCTGGCATGAAACCATACTGCTGATCACTAATCATACATAGACTAGTAATGATGTGACAGTTAAATTGCATATACATCAGAGTAGTAAATGTATATACGTAAAGTAGTAATTTGAGAGTTAATACAAGAATACAGTAAGAAACTAGCTAATATCAAGTTTTGTAACAGTCTAGCTACTTTTAGAATGGTATTGAATATAGGTGGGTATTGCGTAGAAGACAGTGAAGTAATTAATAGGATGAAAATGGTTCTGAATTATGAAAGAGTATTTGTGGAGGTCCGGGTAAAAGGGAGATAGAGGGGGGGGTAGATGGTGGTCTGATAGTTGGAGATTGTGAAAGGTAGCTGTATTATGACCAGTTACATAAGAGTGGTGGCACTGAGGGTTTGGAAACATTACATGTACAGAGCTGGCAAATGAGTTGGTAGGATTTTGAGTTTAATGTGATTTTTGGGGAGTGCTCTTGTGTTTCTTCAGAAGGAATAGCTAGTGAATAAATGAAAATGGAAATTACAAAATGGGACAGAAATAAGGGAAGTAATATGAATTATTTAGAGGTGTTGACAAATGTACATACTGCAGAATAAAGGGAATATCACTGAACAGAAAAAGGAACAACTGCAGTGTGCTAAAAAGAAAATAGAGTATTTGGGTAATATGCACGAGTTTAGAAAGACTGCTGTTTAGCCACTATTTTTTGAAAACTTCAGGAAGCACAAACTTTTATTACGACTTGGGGAAACACAGTATAAAGGGTTATTACCAAACTTTGACAGCCTGTGAAATAACCAGAGATCATACAGACGTGTGTTGGAGATTGTTTTGGAAGTTTTATGGAAATCTGTATAAAGAGGAAGAAAATGTGGAAACCAAGAAAAAGCACAAATGGCAATAATCGTGGCAGACTTGATTCTGCCAAGTTTAGAGGATGTTGAGGCTTGATGGCTAACGGCTAAGCTAGGAAGATATTAGAATTCTGTTTTTCTCATCAGTGAATGAGGAGGTATCCAGGATCAGATGGTATTCCTGTAGAATTCGGAAGGGAAAAAAGTGATGAAGATCTGAAAGGTGTTTTTGAAAGGGAGGAAGTACCAGCATCTTGGGAAAAAGGTTGTGGTGGTTTTGTCCAAAGAGGCAAGGACCCCCCTCAAACCTAGCTTCATATTTGAAACCATGACTAAGTGTTTGTTTACATTAGGTAAGGTAATGGCAAATATGTTGCCAGAATTGATTAAATATGGATCAATTTGGTTTTGTGCAGTGGAGGCAAACATTTTGCAGCATTAACAGAACAAAGATTTTCCAGAGGGAAGTGTAGTATAAGAAGATGCCATTGTTATTGGTGGGTCTTGGTGCAGAAAGAACATTCAGTAGTGTCGGCTGTGGCTTGATTAGTAGGACAATGGAAGCGTTTATATTTACTTATAGAATAATAGGGTTAATTAGGAGAATATATATGAAGGGTCATAGGCAAGAATTTTTAAAACATCGTTGTTAACATCGCACATTACATAGTGACATGAGTACACATTCAGTTATAAAAGACAACAAATCATTATAAATTTTTTTTCACACAACATTGTGTGTGTGCATTGTACCCACAGACTGCATTTATTTTTTTGTAATGTACTCTTTCCTTTTTTTTTCTAAAGATCTCACCCCATTTAATTTATTTCCTTTGCAGTATTCAACAATTCTGTTACATTTGTTTTTGGTTTTGATTTCCGTTTCATAGTAATTGTTTTTTTGCAGCTGATAGCATTAAATTTAGTAGGGTCTACTACATCTAGGCAATTTAGTTTCTGTATCCCAACACAAAAAAATAATCTGCCATTTCTGATCAAGTACCCGAAATGGATTTCTAAAACCTGTCCCCTTGTTGCATTCCCAAAAAAAATGTTTTTCCGGCTACTTCGCTCTTTCCCATCTTAATGATAGCAATTGCTGTCTCCCTGTGGAAAAATTCTATGAAGTCTACTTAGGATATAAAAATACCAATGCAAACACTTGCATGCAAAAATCTAAACCTAGATTTATTTTGTGTACTTTGGTGCCGTACAATAACCTTCCATTCTTTCTTTGTATATATTGCTTTTCTGTTATTTCCAAGTCTTTCTAAGCTGTTCTGATTTAATCCTTATAGTCTACTACTACTACTAGGCTTTATTTAGTAAAGGAGAGTTGACCTAGTGTGCGGACGTTTGTTATTTTCTGGTTATACTTTTTGGGCCGGGCACCTTTCTGTATTTGTGTGGGGGGTGTGCTACCTTTAGGCAGTTTGTCTGTGCTGTTGGTTCTGTCAACCCTCACATTTTATTTTTAGCATTTTATAAAATAGTTTTTTGAAAAGACTATTGCTGTGATTGTTGTTGAGCCTATTTCTAAGCTTTATTTAATAAAGGAGAGTTGACTTAGTGTGCGGGTTCTTTTGTTTTTAATTCTTATAGTTGTCCTGCATTATTCTGTATGGTCTATTAATTTCCCATTTTTACTGTAGCTGTGTTCTAGACTCAACTGTAAACTCAACCTGAGCTGGTCTTTTGCTTGTCACTCCTAATTTATTTCTCTTTGCTTTTATATGCTGCCCTCCCTACCATGGACTGATAGTCTCCAAACTTCAGTCCAAGCATCTGTTGGGCCTCATCCCATTCTGTGACTCTAATCTTCCTAGTTATTTGCTCCCAGTTCCTTGGTTCCTTTGATTTTTCTCCAGTACATTTCAGCTCCCTCTTGCCTGTTTTCTTTGCCCTTCGAGTCTCCATATTGGTAAAACTCTCTTCTTCATTCCATTGTTGGCTTAGTGCTCAGAATGTTCTGTGCTACTTTGTGTGTATATGTAATATTCAGCAGTTATTCCTGTTCTCCCTAAGTGCCTACATCCAACATTCTACCCTCTCCTTATTTTGTGTACACCCATCCCCCCTTCTGTCTTCATTTCTTTATACTTTGCTTTGTAGCTTTTTGCTTGTTGTATGTATGTAAGCCTTAACTGTATAGTTTTAATGTTGCACATTCAAATCTGGTAATCCTAAACCACCTTAAACAACTTATCCCACTTAAATCTTGCTCGCTTTTCCTCCCAAATAAGTTCCTTCAATTCTTTATTAATTAGGTTTATAGCATCTTCTCTTTTTGATTGAAATATGCCTGATCCCAGTATACAGTACTAAATGGGCTATTAATATTTTCACTGCTTGTACCTCACTATCCATATTCATCATCAGAAACTTCCAGCTTCCGACTGTTCTCGCCCCATGTATTCTTAGCTGTCACAATAGAAGCCTTTTTAATCCAACTACCTAAAAACTTCATTTTATGTCCTTGTAAAATGAGTGTTGCTGAACAAGTTCATATGTGGGAACATAGTTTACAGCTGTAGCCTTTTATTTATTTATTTATTGACATTTGTTAACCGGGTTAGTCCAGCTGAGCCAGGGGCCCATTTTCAGTGGAGACCTGAGGAAAAAAGCTCCAGAAAATTAACAATGTATTACAAAAGTTACAAAGATATAATCAACAAATAACATAAGTCTACTAGCAAGTAATAGCATGATATAACATAAGTTTATTAAGTAACAAATCTATAAATATTAAAACTGAGTATGAAATTCAGTGGAATACCATACAGGAGGTCATTCCAATGTACATAGAGTCAATAGTAATAAAAGAACCTGTTATTAATTTTTTTTGTGCATTTAAAAATAGGAAAAAGAGGGGAAAAGTAACAAGGTGCATGGTATATGAGGAAAAAGAAACTTATGTAGATAAGAAGGGAGAATGTCAAGTGGGGGGTTTGATAAGTGCAGGACCACGTCTTTTGCAGGTAAAGTTTAATGTCTTGTTTGAACAGGTATTTTTGAGGAGTGCTTCTTGTGTTGAGAGGGAGTAAGTTCCAAGCATGGGCTATGGAGTATTTATAAAAGGACTTTCCAATGTTTTTATTGGGTTTGTACATGTCAAGGAGATGTTTTGCTGGTAGTATGGAGGTGGCATTGGTGTCTATAGTCGGACAGTAGATTAGAGATGGAGGAGCAGAAACACTGCCTCCATGGGACCAGATGGTGTCCCAGGCTGTGTCATACGCGAGCTTCAAAAGGAATTAACCCCGCATCTTAATACCCTGCTCAGTCTCAGCCTCTCTACTGGATATGTGCCCAGAGAATGGCGCACGGCAACGGTGGTCCCTCTACACAAGGATGAGGCCACAACTGACCCTGGGAACTACCGACCAATAAGCCTGACCAGTCTGATCTGTAAGGCTATGGAGCAAATCATTATGGAACTCATAAATGTAGAGATTGGGAACCTCCAGTCGCTGGACCCCACACAGTTCAGCTTCGTCAAGGGCAGATCATGCCTCCTGAACCTGGTGGATTTCTTTGAGACAGTTACTCAGGCTATAGATAAGGGAAAGGAGGTACACACTGATTACCTTGACCTTGATAAACCATTTAACACCATTCCCCATTCTGGTATTATTGATAAGCTCACCAGCCTGGGCATAAACCCTTGCATCACAAGATGGATCGCAAACTGGCTCTCGGACAGATCCCATAAAGTAAGAGTAGCGGGATCTATATCCGAATCCAGACCAGTAACAAGTGGTGTGCCTCAGGGCTCTGTCCTGGGGCCCCTCCTGTTTGGCATATACTTCTCAGAAGTACAGGAAAGCACGGAAGGGCTGTGGCTGACTAAGTTTGCGGACAACTGCAAACTGGGTGCTATAATAGAGTCTCCGGCCGACATGGAGATCCTCCAGAAGGGCCTAAGTGAGACTGATGCATGGTGTCAAAGCCATGGTCTCGAGCTAAATGCAAAAAAATGCGTAGTAATCCCCTTTGGAAAAAACAGAGTACCCGCAAACTACAACATAGGAGGTAATCCCCTGAACTCTGAAGAAGAAATAAGGGATCTAGGGACCCAAGTAGATAGCCAGCTTTCCTTTGATAACCATGTTGCCAAAGTGGTTAGAAAATCCTTCTATGTGACCCATCTGATCATGAAAGGGTTCGCATCAAGATCTAAGGATGTAATGGTGCCCCTCAACTCTTCCCTCATCAGACCCATTATTGAGTACAATGCACCAATTGGAATGTACCTGGCTAGACATCTCCAGCAGCTGGAGAGACCACAGAGGTACCTAACCAAGAGAATTACTGGCCTCAAACAGTTGCCCTATGCAGCACAATTGAAAGAGCTAAGACTGTTCTCTGTTGCATACCACTTTCTCAGAGGCGATCTCTGTCTAATGTACAGAGCCATGTCCAACCCAGAATTGTTGAACATGCTCCATCTTAGCAAAACCAAATCTGCTTGAGCTACATACTCTAGGGGATATAAACCTCAACACAACAATTAATAGAACATGCTGGAGGGATAGATTCCCTTCGCAGAGACTTCCCTTACTATGGAACTGGGTCCCGATCTACATAAGACAGAGCCCCTCACTGTCGCTCTTCAAGAGGAACCTTGATGAGTGGATGGGTAACAGAAAGTTCACACCGGGGATCACACCAACAGCACTACTAGATAGGAGCCAAGGGTACTAGCTGCTACTACAAGGGTCTAGGGAACTACTAAAGGGGCGGTGATTACCGCACAACGTGGCTGGGCTAATATATGCCTTCGGGCAGATAGCTCAGTACCAACCTATAGGGATCATTCAGGAGAGTGTGTGCAATATGTAGTTGAGAAAGAAGTAGTTGTTATGGGAATTCAGGCCATTGGAGTGTCTTACAGGCGAGGCAGTGATGGGATTTGCATGGAAGAGTGGAGGGAAATCTGGCTATTGTAATATGTTTGCTCTAGTTTGGAGAGAAGTGATGTTTGAACATTAGTAAGAACGGGGGTAGCATAAAGAAGACAGGGTAGAAGGAGTGACTGACCTAGGGAGGGTTTGGAGGAAATTTTTGGTTGCGGTAGAGAAGGCCAAGTTTCTGGTGTGTTTTTTATAAATACATATAATCCATTAATGATTACCACAAGTAGTTTGGTGTGGGGTTTAGGTTTGATAGTGGTGATGCTGAGGGAAGTATAGGAAAGGAGGGTTTGTGCAGAGCAAAGTGATAGAAAAGGGGGGTTTGTACAGAGCAAGTGTTTTTAGGAAGGAAGACGAGTATAGTGTTTTTTTGGATTTAGTGTGAGGTTGATTATCAGAAAGTCAGGTTTCGACCGAGGAGAAGGTGTGTTGAGTGAGCACTAGAAGTTCAGGAATATTGTGGGCAGAGGTGATGAGTGTGATGAGAGAGGTTGATGAGATTGTTCTCCTGCATTTCTATCCTGAAAATAAAGTCATTCTTGAATGTGGGTCTGGTATTTACGTTGCCAATGACCCTTAAGTGTAAGGTAAGTAACAAAGGACACCCTGTCTGGTTCCTCTGTTCAAACCTAGCATGTCAGAGAAGAACCTTCCTTCCTTAATTTATTTCTTTAATTTGACCCTTTATATAGCTTCCTAATTAACCCCATTTTTCTGACCGGAAATATAAATGCTGCCATTGCCCTAGTCATAAAGTCCTTGCTAACTCTATCAAGTGCATGCTCTGTATCGAGACCCACTGACAATAATTGCATTTTCTTGCACTCTGCTTCCCTTTGTATCATCATTGTTCTGTTAATTTTGTAAAATGTTTGCCTTTCCTCCACAATACTAAGTTGATCCATATCTATTAGTTTTGGCAAACACATTTTTCATTCTTATAGTTGGTGTAAACATAAATGCTTTATAATCGTCGTTCAGAATTGAAACTTGGTTATATGAAGTTGGATTTAAAGGGTATTTATCCTCTTCGAGTAGTACAACCACCACAGCCTTCTTCCTAAATGTCGGTGCTATTCTTCATATTGAAACATTAAGTCAAACTTTCCAGATTTTTGCTTTTTTCCCTCCTAACTTTTTAATTTCTACAGGAATGGTCCTTTTTGGAAACTTCCTATTGAGCATTTTTTAAACACGTTGCCATATCTTTCCATTTTGGTTATTCATTATTGAACTGTGTCTTTCTCCAACCTTGTTATATTTGAGTCTTCCATAAATATTTCCATTTGTGTCTGTTCTTGGCTCCTCCATTCATGTTCCATAAAGATTTTCGTAGAATTTACAAAATATTTGTAGTACTTCTAAAAAGATCCATGGTTATATTTCTAGCCATAGGCTCCCAAATCTTGGCAACATTGTTTATTTTCTGTTGCCTGAGTTGTTGTGCTAATAATTTTTTGTTCTTTAGAGGTTTATTCAAATACTTGCATAACAGCGACCTAAGATCATGCATATTATACAAATACTCCCTTAATTTTCCTTCAGCACTGAGCTGGAGGGGAGTGATCCTGCTTTCTTTTTGGAACCTCCCTGACATTCTCGTTCCATAAGATTCCACTTCTGCAATACTTTTGATAATCTCTCTTAATAAATCCTATCACTTCTGTCTCATTGTGACCAGTTGGTTAAATTTCTTATTCTCCCACTTCTCTGCTCCCGCTTGTGAAGAAATTTCTCAAGCCATTTTTGCTGCCCATTACTAAAAAAAAAACTCTCTCTTTAATAGACCATTACAAAGGTGTCATTGTTTCATTTTTTACCTGATTACCCTACATATTTATCTTTTTCTATATTGGTACATGTTCTGAAGTAGTTATTATAGCAATACGCTGGTGTGGTAATGTTATTACCCACGGTTGGCGTGGTTTGGTCCCGGTAAGCCCGAGGGACCAAACAAAGCCAACCGCGGGTAAATTTAGCATTACCCACACCCAGAAGTGGGTTATTGCTATTATATATGACATTATTTAAGAAAAGAAACTGTTACTTTTCTTAAATAATGGCATAGTATAATGCCTGTTTACTGCCCTTCCGCAGATGTCTTGGCATCCGGCAGTTCTGATGTACTGCGCCTGAGCAGTACATCAGAGTTGGGCAAGCAACGGAGAAAGCAAGATCTCCAGCTTTTTATGCTCGCTATGTTAAATGAGTTTAACATAGCGAGACAGTTTAAAATAAGCAACGGACATCTCCGTTGCTTATTTTAACTGTCTCGCTATGTTAAACTCATTTAACATAGCGAGACATTAAAAAGCAACGGAGATCTTGCTTTCTCTTGTTTTAACATTAAGCTATGTTAAATGGGTTTAACATAGAGACAGTTTAAAATAAGCAACGGAGATCTCCGCTGCTTATTTTAGCTGTCTCGCCATGTTAAACCCATTTAACATAGCGAGACAGTGTTTAAAACGAGTTATACTAATGGAAAAAAGTCCGGGCGACCGGACCTTTTTCCATTAGTATAACTCGATTTACAACGGGCACGCTGGCCAATCAGCGTGCACGTTTTGGGGGGATCATGGTATAATAGATGTGTTTCAAAGTTGTTAAATACCCTTGCTCTTGTGAAAAGCAGTTTCTGTTCAACTTTTATTTTACTGCTGAGAATAAATCTAGTCTTATTCTATTTGATACCATGTATATATTTTTGTTTTTAAAACACTCATTTTTTCTGTCTATAATTTCTATTACTTGATGTGATAAGGTTTAGCTGTTCTCCCCTGGCCTCCACTGAAAATGGACGCTGTCCCAGTTAAACCATCCTGGTAAACAAATGTAAAATTATAAAATAAAAATAATCAATTCTGCCTGGTTTCCTGCTAGGAGTTTCACATCTTCCCTTTTATAATTCTTTAGAAATCTGCCTTCTTATTTTACCTTCTTGGTCCCTGATAAGTTTCATCATAGCATATCAAGTTCCAGTCCCCCCATGAATAATATTTCCTGTTGAAAATTGACTACCTCTCCCATTATTAGATCTGGAATTCTCTGAACCACATTCCACACACGAAGTGCTGTAATGATTGGAGGGTGTTTGTCGCAGCCTGTGGTTTCCCTTATAGCCAGCCTGCTGCACTTAAGAAAACAGATAAATTGTACACTTCCTCAGCGTTTCATTTTTTTATACATTTTTCTCAGACCTGACCCAGCAGTAATAGCTTTAGTTAATCCAGGTGCTTCCAATCATTTTAATTGTAGTGTTTCCTCTTCTTACAAGGATGATGATACAGTTGATACTTTGGGAGGAAAAGTGTAGGTTTCCGAAACTTTAATTTTTTAGAATGTTGAATTGTTAGGCTCATATGTTTTAAAATATGAATGTTTTATCTGCAGTTCCTTCCTGTAAGGAAAAATCTGCTTTGTGTGTTCACTTTACTAATTGTTTAAAGTGTGTTTATAACTCTGTAAAGTGTGTTTATAACTCTGTAAATATGTCATCCAAGGCTTTTACCATTGGGTTGAGGAGGCTTGACTGGTTACATTCTCAGAACCTCCTAGCTGTAAAAAAAAAATAAAAAAATGTTATATTCTCTGTTTGGATTGAGATTTAGTGTTTGGACCCCCTGCTGCAGTGGTTATCAAAGAAAAAAAAATGTGATGAGAGGGGTAAACCTGTTCAGGGAATCTCTTGGATTTTCAGCCCCCATATCCACTAAATTTTTCAAGGGATTTTCTGCCCCTCCTCTAATTTTTGGTAGTAAACAGTATCTGCAAAATGCTGGTAAGCAGACATTTAAACAAGAATGGCAGGAAGGTTCCAAAAAGAAAGCAGGATCGCTCCCCTCCAGAACAAAGAACAGTCAAATCAGAATGATTCTGTAAGGGACCTTGTCTTACCCCCAGCAGTCAATTTCCAGAAAGTCTGAATCTCCATTTATTTCTTGTGCACAAGCTCAGAATGCTTTCACTTCACAGCCTGTTTACTCTTTCTTCCTCATTGCAGTTTTTTTTAGTATTCTTAAATTTAGAAGATGCTTATCGCGTTCCTGTCCATCCAAACTTCAACCATTATGTCTTAATGTGATCCAGGGATGTTAAACCTGATCAGTTCCTTGCCTTACCCCTTGGGCTATCCACTGCACAAGTAGTGTTTACAGTACCTAACTCCAGTTATGCCACATTGCTGGCTACAAGGGTATCCACACTTTTTTCCATATTTAGACAACCTACTTATCTTTGCAGAGTCTTTCTCAAATTGTCAGAAGTCTCTCACTTAGTTGAGAAATCTCCTGTTCAGTCTGGGATTCCAAAGAAAACATTCAAAAGTCCTTTTTTGACTCCATCACACAGGATTGTGTTCCTCTAGTGTCGTCTGTACACCTTTGTACAAAGAGGTTTTTTTCCCTGGGGGAGGGGGTCAGATCTATATTTAGATATATTCAAGGGTTTTTTCACTCAAACTTTGGTTATTGTGAGGGAATATCTCAGGATTTTGCGTCCCATGGCCTCTGTGATTCTCTTGATACCTCTGGCAAGACTCCACATGAGAACAATACAGTGGTTTGTGAAGTCTGTTTGGTCCCAGCACCCATTATCTTTTCAGGTACCAGTTCTGGGATTTGTGAGTAGAGAAATCTCTTCATGGAGATATCGCACATCCTTGAATCCAGGTCTTCCCTTCTCCTCCAAAGTCGTCACCACAGATGCCTTGGACTTTGCTTGGGAAGCAGTGTCAAGGGGGGATAAAAGTACAAGGTATCTGGAACAGCAATGACAGAGGTACACAAGCACATAAACATTGTGTTTGCCCTTATCAAGACACACAACTCTGAATCACCTTTGGGTTACTGGGACCTCTTCAAGTTGTGGTATATAAACAAATGAGGGAGAACTAGGTCTTGCCTCTTATGTAGACTAGCCATGTTAGGATGAGATGTAGCTTTACAACATAATCTCACTGTACAGGTTTCCTACATTCTGTCAGAACAAAATCTTATGGCAAACAAGCAAGACAAAGACAAACCATCATGAATGGAAACTAGATCAGGGTTTTTTTCCAAGAGTTCATTCATCTTTGGGGCAGTGATCAGGTAGAGCTTCTTGCCTCCACTCTGAGCAATTGACTGGCAAAATTCTGCTCCAGGATTCCATGCAAAAAGGCCTGGAAGACAAATGCCTTTTCTTTTCCTTGGACAGGAATGTTCTTGCATGCTTTTCCACACTTTTCATTGATGTCGGGTACTTCTGAAGATTCAGAAGGATTCCCCAAGATCATTGTGTTGACTCCCTTCTTGCCCAGGCATTAGTGGTTCTTCCTTCTTTGGAATTGGCCTGGGGCAATTACCACAAGCTTCCTCACAGAGTGGATCTACTCTTTCACAAGAACAGGGGTGCTGATACATCCTGATACCAAACAATTTCATGTTACTGCCTGGATGATAGGGTCTTACACCTGTTACTGAGGATGTGCAGCAAATGGTAATGGAGGTAAGAAGAGTTGCAAATAGAAAATTCTGTGTATAAGCAAATGGAAAAAGTTTTCTAGTAGTTACCAAGAACATAACCAGCACCCATTCAAGGCTAGTGTTTCTCTGGTTTTGCACTCTGTGTGAGTTACACCTATGGCATGTCTTACTTCTTTATCAAGGTTTATTTTATTGGCCATTTTTGCATGTCTGCCCATAGACCCCTCTCTCTCTCAGTGCATTCTGATGTCAGTGTTTTTGAAAAGGGTATTGTATAAGAGGACCTCGAAGAAAACTGGTCGATGTTCTTC
Source organism: Protopterus annectens (assembly GCF_019279795.1). Taxonomy (NCBI): domain Eukaryota; kingdom Metazoa; phylum Chordata; order Ceratodontiformes; family Protopteridae; genus Protopterus; species Protopterus annectens. The sequence continues at coordinate 1,237,174,116 of NC_056727.1, read as the reverse complement.
GTGTTTCACTGTTGCAGTAATCACCTGTGGGTTATCCCTGCTGTGGTAGCCCTTGGCCGGCCTGAATACCAGAGTCAATATTTTCTGCGTCGGCTGCTGTCACTTGCTGGCAACATCAGGTCATTAGTGCTAATGAAGGAAGGCAGCCGGCGCCATTACATCAGTCTTTCTTGCCATGGAGCCTGTAGCTGAAGCAGTTTGCAAGGGTGCCAGTCGGTTGCTACCAGAGTTTGTATTGCATCTGAAAACATCTAAAGCTAAGTAGCCCATTGGGAATCCTTTTTTCTTGCACTAATCGATGTCCAAAAAAGTTAACAATCATCTCACTTGTGGAGAGTAAATAGCACACCGAGACTTCCATTCTTACTGCGTCACTTGTTTAGGCCCAGACAATGATGTCCCCCATTGCCAGTTCTGTGCCGTCTTTAACACAAAGAACCATTCGTCGTAGAGCTCTTTTTGTAGCCAGGTATTTTCGTCTTCGCATTCAGAAATGGTGTCCAGCAACCAGCAGTCTGTAGACATTCCGAAAAAATGCAAGGACAAAGACAGACCACACAAGGCTAAGCCTTCCGATGACTCTACCACTAAGCAGGTAGTCAGTTCTCCAGAATTCCGTGAGGAGCCTTCGCAGCCCCTGATGCCCAATTTTAATACCTTTGCAGGTCTCTACTGAGACCCATTCGGAGTCCGGTATGCCACAGAAATCTTCTTAGTCTTCCGAGCCTTTAGTTGTCTCTGCCTTGGTTGGGTCCGGAGCCGCGACGCAGGCACCATCTTCCAAGAAGGCTTTTCACACTATTGAATCTAGACAAAAACAGATGTCTTCTCTTCCGACTACAGTTTCTCTCAGACCGATGGATACTCTTAGGCCGAGAGGCAAGGCCACTCCTAGGAAAACCACCTCTAGCCACCATTTTATTTCTGCTCCATCACCCTAGGCTCAAATGGTTAAAATGGTGAAGGATCTTATCACCCTTATCAGGGGTAGTCAAGCAGCACCTTCTGAAAGGAAAAGGGACCCTTCCCCTGAAATACTGACAGAAAAGGATTCTGAAGAGTCTGATTATTCAGATTTTAAAGAGGAAGAACATTTCTTACTGCTTATGAGGATTCAGATGCAGAGGAATCCATTCCTTTTGCCTCCAACCAGATCATCTTTCTTTTGGGGAAACCCTTCACACCTTCAGGGAAAATTTCCACTGGGAATCCCAGGACTTCCCTCAGTGTAAGAAGAGACTGAGTTTCTAGACCTGCCCCAGCACAGACCCTTGGTCATCCCTCCATCTTAGTGGTGGTTGATGTCTTCCATTAATCCAGCTCAACTCCTGATGCTCTCCCACCTGCACCCAGAAAACCTGATGGGTATTAGAGTACCGGATTCTCAAAAATACCTGTACAGAAATCCTGCTGCAGGCCCGGAGTTCATTACACAGGGACCAAAATGAGCTAAGGCTGGTTCTGCAAAGAACCCTGCTCCTTCTGACACGGACTCCAGAGCTCTGGACAGATGGGGTAAGTAGTATACACCTCTGCAACCTAGGGCACTCAACTGCCAGTTCCACTTGTTAAAATATCAACAACACACTTTGGAACTATTAAAACAAAAGATGTCAACATTTCCTGATTGTGCCATTTCAAAAGAGTTGGCAAGTAGAGTGCAGTAAATCTGATAAGTGGCTAAATGCTCTTTACACTGTGGATATGATGCCCTAGAAGCCTCAAGCAGGGCAGCAGTGTCAGGATCTGTCATCAGGAGACATGCATGGTTGAAGGAACAAACTCTCCTTGATCATGTCAAATCTAAATTACTCGATGCATCCTTGGATAAGGACCACTTGTTTGGAGTAAAAGCAGAAGAGGTGCTTAAAAAAATGGAAGACTAAGCAAAATCTATGTAAGCAAGAAAAGATTTCCTTCAGATACAACCTCTTAGGTTTAGCAGAAATGTTCCCTCAAAACAATGGTCCTTTCCTGCACCTAGCAGACAGGGGCAAGATAAGCCCCACAGGGACAGACCACCCAAACAGTGGGCAACTTCCACTCCCAAAGCAGGGAGTTCCAAGCCATCCCTCTATGGCAAAAACTCTCAATGACTCTCTCCCCCTCTGCCCTCTTTTCACTCACCAAAAACTAAGAGGAAGGCACTCCCTCTGCAAAGAGGATTGGCTTTCTGTAGCAAAGGACCAATGGGTCTTAAAGATCACTTCTCAGGGATACAAACTCCTTAAACGAACTCCCAATTCCAAGAGGGTACCCAGACTTGTTTCAATGCCTCTGCCCAATAATTTGGAGGCAAGTCCAAACTCTCCTGTCCCAGAGGACATGTAGAACCTGTCCCCTCAGATCAAACGGGCAAAGGCTTTTATTCCAGACTTTTCCTTGTTCCCGGGCAAATGCTTTTATTCCAGACTTTTCCTTGTTCCCAGAAAAGAGTGAACTTGGTGCCCCATTCTGGATCTATCTATTCTGAACACATTCCTGGTGGTCCCCAGATTCAAAATGCTAACTTTGCAGTAGCTGCTGCCTATGCTGACAAAAAAATGCCTGGTTAGTTACCCTAGATCTAAAAGATGCCTACCTCCACATCCCCATAAGGGAATCCTGCAGGAAATTCTTTCACTTCAGAGCAGACTCACAACACTTTCAGTTCTCTGTGCTACCCTTTGGCTTATCTACTGCTCCCAGGGTGTTCACCAAATGCTTAGCCCTGACCATAACCTTTTGCAGACAGAAAAATGTATACATTTACCCTTATCTGGATGACTGCCTTATTCAGGCAGATTACAAAGAAAAGCCCCTCAAGGACCTCCTGTTTGTCAAAACCCTCCTAACGTCCTTAGGGTACACCATCAACGAGAAGAAGTCAAAGCAAACACCCTCCAGGAAGATCATTTTCTTGAGGGCACTCCTGGACACAGCGTCCCAAATGGCCTTCCTATCCCCAGAAAAACAGCTTCCTGCCTCTCTATTTTACCCCGCTGGCTTCCAGAAGTCACCTCACTGTGAGGAAGTTCCTGCAAGCCTTGGGGTACATGACATCTTACATCCTTCTAATCCCTCTGGCCATGTTTCACATGAGAAAAATTCAGTGTTACCTAAAGAACCTCTGGTGTTGGCGCACCCAGCCTCTAGAGACCTCCTCTGCCTCTGATCCCCTGCATAAGGGCCGAGCTTTTCTGGGTGAGCAAGGGCCTTTGCCCAGAACAAGGGTCTTCCTTCTCCCTCTGCCCAACCGGGCCGACCATTACCACCAATGCCTCAGACATAGCTTGGGGCGCTCACCTAGAAGGCAGGTGCATCCAATGTCTTTGGGATGTCCAGCACCTTCCCTTGCACATCGACCAGAAGGAAATGATGGCAGTACAAAAGGCTCTAACATCCTTCAAACCCCATCTCTGGCCAGGGGTTCTCCTTATCAAAATGGACAATACCACAGTAATGTGGTACAAACAGGGAGGGACCCAATCTTGCCCTCTGTGCAGACTAGCCATGACCATCTGGCTGGCAGCCTCTTCCTTGGGACTACATCTGATAGCACAGTACCTACCAGGGATCAACTACACCTTGGCAGACCACTTAAGCAGAAACTTACTGAACCCTCAAGAATGGTTACCACAGAAACATTTTTACAATCAGGCGTGGGGGACTTCAGAGGTGATCTCTTTGCTTGGCATCCAAGCCATCAGCTAAAAAAAAATTCTGTACCAGGGAATATCACCACCTAGTGTGGAAGGTGGATGGATGCCTTGACCTTCCCCTGGAACACCCTCTTTGTGTATGCATTCCATCCTCTGTTTCTTATCCCCAGGGTGCTGACAGAATAAGGGAAGAGAGACCAAAGGCCATCCTCATTGCTCCAGATTGGCCCAAACAACATTGGTACCCCTTACTATGCAGCCTGACCTTACAGCCTCCCAGGCAGCTTCCCCTGATCTCAGACCTGTTAAATCAGGGGGGGGGGGTGGAATGCTGCACCCAGACTTGCAGACTCTCAGGCTATCCGCATGGTTAATACTCTAAAGGGAAACAAGGGGTCCCTGTTAAGCAAACAGGTTCTAGACATTATCACAGAGGCCAGAAGGGCTAGCACCAGAAAATTTTATGCAGGAAAATGGAAAAGATTCTGCTCCTGGAGCTAGTCCAGAGTGGGGCAATATCTCATAACCTTCCATCCCTTTTATCCTGGACTACCTAGCGGAGCTAATTTTAATAGTGGGCTCTCCTTCTCTATTAAAATCCACACCTGCAGATACAGAACAGCCCCTGTTTTCCCATCCTTTGATTGATTAACCAATTCCTCAGAGGGGCTTCTAATATCAGACCTCCCAGAAGGCCACCCACTCCAGCCTGGGACTGGAATTGTTTTGGAAAAACTAACTTTACCACCCTTCGAACCTGCTGCTTCAGCAGAACTAAGATACCTCTCCTGGAAGACTGCCTTTCCCCTAGCTATCACTTCAGTCCAGAGAGTTTCAGAACTTCAGGCTCTGATGGCCATTGAGCCCTTCATCATCTTTCATGCAGGCAGAGTCTCCCTGAGGACTAATCCCTCCTTTATGGCCAAGGTGGTATCTAATGCAACTCTCAACCAGGCCATACATCTACCCACCTTCTTTTCTAACCCTCAAAACAAGGGGGAAAGAATTCTGCACTTACTGGACGTGCACAGACAATTCCGATACTATCTGGACTGTACTAAACCCTTCAGGAAAACCGACCAACTTCTTGTCAGCTTTGCACCAGGGGCAGAGGGGAAGCTCATCTCCAAACAAACCATTTCCAAATGGATATCGCACTGTATCCCTTTCTGCTACAGTTTGCATGAGACCCCCCCCCCAGTCTATCCGAACCCATTCCACTAGGGCAGCCTCCACTTCCACAGCATTCCTCAGAGGAGTTCCCACCAGGGACATCCTGGAAGCTGCCACATGGACTTCTACCTCTGTTTTCTAAGGCTAGGGCAGGGTTTGACTCTGCATGGCATGCTGAACCATTCCTAGGTCTTCCACCCCTTTCTTCAGCTTTGAGAATCCTCCCACAGGTGATGACTGCAACAGTGAAACACAAGGAACATAGTATAGTTGTGTACATGTAACATAAATGTAGATGTTCGAGTGTATTCACTGTTGCAGTCCTGATTTTCCACCCTCTTTCCCCCTTGTATCTTCTTTCTTTAGGGGGACATAAGCTTCTAACCATGGCTTTTAGCCACCAGGGCCACTTCACTGTATTTACTGGAGCCTCTGACTGACTGGTTTAGGGCAAGAAAAACTGATATAATGGTGTCGGCTACCTTCCTTTGTAGCACTGATGTCAGCCAGCAAGCGACAGCAGCCGATGCAGGAAAACATTGACTCTGTGGTATTCGGGCTGGCTGAGGGCTACCACAGCCAGGATAACCCACAGGTGATGACTGCAACAGTGAATATACTCCTCTACATTTATGGTAAGTGTACACAACTGTACTTTCTTCCTTGGGCGCTTTTGTTTTAAGAGAAGCTAATACTTGCCATTTGAAAAATGCACCACAAGGACCATGGAATACTTTGTTTAATTTTGTAAAAACCAATATATTTTGCATTTTTATATTGTTTTTTACTAAATTAAATGACGTATTCCACTGTCCTTTTGGTGGGTTTTTCTTTGGTTTTGGTATTTACAGCACCTACACACCACATTTTGTTTTTTGTGACTTGCTCCATTTGAACCATCTCATCTGTCTGAGTTTTTAAAATGGAAAACCATTTTACTTGTTGATCTGACCTCTGCAATAAGAATATCTGAGTTGCAAGCTCTTACAATGGGTCAGCCTTATCTTATTTTCCACAGACGGGGTTTTCTTGAACTAACCCTGCTTTTATCCCTAAAGTGATGATGTGGTTTACTTTAAACCAAACTGTACATCTCCCTGTGTTCCTTCCTGAACCCCAAAACAAGGAAGAAAAGATACTTCATATCTTGGACGTCCATAGACATCAGTCCAAAAAGATGAGATCAAATTGACAGAGAGTGAAGGAATGATCTTTGAGAAAAGTTTATTCTAAATACAACTAACACAACATTTTTTTCTGCAAAAGCTTCATGTTTACAGATAAAATCACTCATGGTCATGTTTAAATAAAGATAAATCATATGATGTCAAATTCTAAAAATCATTGTCTACATTTGTAAACGTAGTTAAAACTATTAATTCATTCGTCACGAATTAGCGCATCAGTTAACATTCAAACATATTTGGTAACATTGTAAAATGATAAAATGGGAATGACTATAAATAATGTAAATCAGTTTATTTAATCAGATATTTTTGTTCATTTGTATTCAGCTTAACTGTTCATGTTTTAAACTTAACTGCATCTTTTAACCCTGGGTGTAAGTCCGCTCTTTGATATAATCCATTTTTATTCCATTTGCTCTGTTCTAGTACATGTCACCATCTCTTCTACTTATTAGGTTTAATTCATATGCCAGAAATTTAAATACATAATCTAAACTTGTCTCTGCTATATGTTTGTATAGGGCATTGGCATTTTTCTAGCGTCTTGTTTCAAAGGTGTTCACAAATGCACTCTTTAAATTTTCTAGCATAAAATGCTCTATGCAACTTTGCGATTCTACCAAGCTATACAGAACTATGTCAGTCTACTTACTACACCAGTAAGACTTGGTAGTAATTGGGTTACTAAATTTGTTCCTATAAATTAGATATTCACAAAATTTACATTTATTGCAAACAAAAGTGCCTTAGCTTTGACTGCATCTATCGTCAACGTAAAAATCCTGCTCCTTATAGCAGAAAACTTGTTTACAAGTGCAGCTCCTTTTATATCCAAAAATTGGGATGACTGTCAATACCCTTTGGCAAGTTTGGCACATCTTACATTTATTAATGTTTAGAAATATCTTCTTTAAGCAATGTGTATGTTTACTATGCATAACAGTAAATCTTAATTTAAAAGTATTGTTTCGTTTGGATTCATTACTCTGAAATATAAGGCTTGGCTTTAGATGTACGTGCTTCTAAAGTTAGAAGCTGTTCATCTTCCAAGGAAAAAAAAATGTTCATAGCCTCTTTTAACAACATCACAAGCTAATGAATCTTAACTGTTTAGATTCTCCACTCCATTTTCATTAGTAGTTAACCTGGAGTTTCGCTGCATCTGCCCTTTAACTATGTTGCAAAACATAAGATGGGGATGCATACTGGTCCGATGTAAATGTATGTTTCTACTAGTAGCCTTTCTGTGTACACTAGTTTCTGTTTTACCATTACTCATCACTTCTATTTTAATATCGAAGAAATGAATACTTCTGGAAGAAAAAGAGGTTTTAAACTTAAAAAATATGTAGTATTTAAGTAGCTAACAAATTCATGCAAGTCACCACAATTTGAATCCCACAAAATAAAAATATCATCCACAAATCTTTTTTTTTTTTTTTTTTTTTTTTTTAATATAAAATTGGCAATTTTGTAAAACATTGTCATAAAATTATAGGCATCTACCCATGCAGTCAAAACAAGGGATGCATGCGTATTAAACAGGGGTTACCCATCGCTACACCTTTTCCTTAAAGAAAATTTTTTTTTGTTTTGAATCATCACTTATGATACAGGTAAATTTTACATTTATATGAGTACTCAAACTGTATTAAGTTCACATTTACAAATATATTTCAATTTATATTGCTATATATCGCATAACCTAAGCAACATTACATAAATTATTCAATTCCTGCCCTTTTTTTTTTTTTAAACAAGAAACATCTTTATAGGTTCATAGGTAAGTACTAGGCTATATGCCCGAGGGCATCTATAAGCCTAGCCAGAATGTGTTGGCTTTTGCTGCCCCCTTAGATTAGTTCCCTGTGCCTCTGTCCAGCAGAGCCATTAGTTCCCTGTGCCTCTGTCCAGCAGAGCCACTGCAGTGATCCCTGGGGTAAATTTTCTGTTTCCCATCCACTCGTCGAGGTTTCTCTTGAAGAGTGTTAGTGAGGGGTTCTGCCTAATGTAGATTGAAATCCTGTTCCAAAGCATGGGGAGTCTCTGGGACCGGAATCTATCCCTCCAGCACATCCTATTTATCATTGTGGTGAGGATTAGATCCCTAGAGCGTATGGCTTTTGGGGATTTTTTTTTTTTTAGATGGAGCATGTCCATCAATTCTGGGTTGGACATAGCCTTGTAGATCAGGCAGAGATCACCTCTCACCTCTGAGTACAGTCGGGTTGCATAGGGCATCTGTTTAAGGCCAGTAATCCTCTTGGTGAGGTACTTCTGTGCTCTTTCCAGCTATTGCAGGTGTCTTGTAAGGTACATCCCAAATGGGGCATTGTGCTCTATAATGGGTCTGATGAGTAGAGGGGCACAATAACCTCTTTGGTTCTAGATGCGAACCCTTTTGTGATTTAGGTGGCCGACATAGAAGGATTTGCTAACCACCTTGGCAATATGATTATCAAAGGAGAGATCTACTTGGGTCCCCAGATTCCTTATTACATTTTCTGTATTTAGGGGACTACCACGTGTGTGGTAGTTTGCGGGTACTTTGTTTTTTCCAAAGGGGATGACTATGCACTTTTTGGCATTTAGCGTGACGCCATGATTTTGACACCAGGTGTCTGTGTCAGTGAGACCCTTCTGGAGGATGTCTGTTTCACCCGGAGAGTCAGTTATAGCCCCCAGTTTGCAGTCGTTTACAAACTTGGTCAGCCATAGTCCTCCTGTGCTTGCCTGTACCTCTGAGAAGTATATACCGAAGAGGAGGGGTCCCAGGACTGAGCCCTGGGGGACGCCACTTGTAACCGATTTAGAGTCGGACCTAGAGCCTCTACTGTCACAGTGTGGGTTCTATCTGTGAGCCAATTGGCAACCCATCTCATGACGTAGGGGTTTATGTTCAGGCTGGTGAGCTTGTCTATAATACCAGAATGGGGAATGGTGTCGATAGCCTTTGCGAGGTCTAGGTAGGCTGTGTTGGACCTCCTTTCCCTCGTCTAAAGCCTTGGTAACTGTCTCAAAGAAGTCCACCAGGTTTAAGAGGCATGATCTTAACAAAGCCAAACTTGGTAGGGTCCAATGTTTGGAGGTTCCCAATGTCTCTGTTTAATGAGTTCCATGATGATACGCTACATAGCCTTGCAGACTGGGCTAGTCAGGCTGATAAGGCGATAGTTACTGGGGTCCATTGTGGCTCTACCTTTGTGGAACGGGATAACTGTAGCTGTGCACCATTCTGTGGGTATGTAGCCTGTAGAGAGGCTGTTTGAACACTGTGTTTAGGTGAGGGGTTAGTTCATTTTGAAGCTAGTGTAAGACACAGCCTGGGATACCGTCCGGTCCCATTCAAGCTGTGTTTTTGGCTTTGGATAGGGCTGTTTTAACCTGTGTGCCAGTGATTGCTGGGGCTCTACATTCTTCTGGTATGGTTATGGGCCCTTTAGGGGGCGAGAGGGGGGGGTGAGGTTTGCACTAAACCTGTCTGCCAGAATGTTGGCAATATCAGTCGGTTCAGTGTATTTTGTGCCAGAGCTGATCTGAGAGTTTTCACTTAGGTTCTTGACATAGCTAAAGAACGCTTTGTGGTCATCTTTGTCACTGGCATAGGCAATCATTACATTTGTATAAATGAAAACAAACCACACAAGCACAATCCTAGTTGCAAGCATTTTACATCACAAACCGTACAGACACACTCCCAGTTGCAAACATTATACATCACTTATAATCTACCCAGTCATTTTCAGTCAAACATTACATAGCTCATTTACTTCCTGCCTTCTTTTAAGCCGCAATCCTCCCCTGTATGTATTGTTCCCACAATTCCCATTTTTTTCACATTTAGTTTTCTCCTACCCTTTTCTAAAGATATCAATTCCAGTTGTTTTATCTATTTTACTGTATTCACTACTTCTAGTGTAGTAGTTGGTTTAGATTTTGATTTCCATTTTCTAGTAATTACTTTTTTGGCAGCCATCATAATTAGGCATTACCATGTCTAGGCAGTTCCAATTCTGTATCATAACTCAGAAAAGTCATCTCCATCACACCAATCTGCCCACCCAGCATCTCCGATAGTGCATCCTGTAGGGAATCCTTAGTCTACCAGCTCACCTCACTCCCAGAAAATAGTGCATCCTGTAGGGAATCCTTAGTCTACCAACTCACCTCACTCCCAGAAAATACTCTCCAGTCACCTCTTGCTGTCTACTTGAGGAAAAATTCTCTGGAGTATACCTGGGGTGTAAAATATCTGTGTAAACATTTCCAAGCAAAAATCCTAAATTGTCTAGCTTTTATTGCATATTTGTGAGACATACATATATCCTCTCATTGTTTCTTTGTGAATTGCTTGTCAAGTCTCTCTTCCCAATCCTTTCTAACTTCCTCTGATTTTTATAGTTATTGTGCAGTATTTTATATGCTCTATTTATTAATTATTCCTATTTTAAGGTCAGCTTCTGTTCTAGATTCTACTGAAAAAAACTACCAGTGGTGGTCTTTCGATTGGGACACCCCCCCTATATTTTTCTGTTTGCCTAAACTCTAGCAATCCTTGCTAGTGAAGACCATCTCTAACCTGCAGTTCAAATAAATTCTTACCGTCTTCCCATTGTATCATCTTTCACTTTCTAGTTATTTGATCCCAATACCTTGTTTCCTTTAAAAAAATACGTATCTTGAAAAATAAATGCATTAATACGTAGGACAACCGTTACTTATTCACAGGTGGTATTTATATCGCCAGTAGATAAACACGAGTATATGGGAAAAAAAATCTCTGATAGATTCAACAGCCACTAATAAATAAGAGGAATACTTGCATCCTAAATGCCATGTGTTTAACTGTTATTAAAAAAATCCATGGCTGTCTTCTAAATAGCTCTTAGAATGACATAAGAATTGATGTAACACACTTTCTAAGTAGGATGAACAGGTTGCATAACCCAAGCACAGAAAAATCCCCAACAGCAGCGAATAAGTCCACAATACCAAGGAAATCAGGCTAAACACCCGGCGAAGCAGAAGGAAAGATTCGTAAAAAACAGAATATTTATTCATAAAAAGTGTTTCATCAGACATAAAATCAACATTAAGAATGCATGCATTTGTATATGTCTCTTAATTAGTTCACCTATCAGCATGTCAGGAATTTCCTCCAAAAACATCAGACTATATAAAATCCAAAACAATTGTAAAAAGACATTTAATATATACCAGTTGTTCATTCATTTTAACTTTCTTGACCTTAAGACCATTTTCAAGGGGGCCACAGTCATTCAGACCTAATCCTGTATGTACCCCCAGTCTTAATATCCCCTGAAGTTCAACATTCTCAGCTTTAGTGATAAGATCCCCTGATCTAGCATTCACATGTAAAGCTTGCAAAACCTGAAAAAGAAATGTAATAATAATCAAAATGAAACGCTGTACAACAATGGCCAATGAAGTAAAGTTCTTGTAAAAATCTTGATGTAGAATAAAACAGTCCCTCTGTATTCCAAATGATAAGCGCTTTCTTCAGATCGTCGATGGAACAGAGGAACTGTTTTATTCTACATCAAGGTTTTTAACTTGTCATGAAGATTTTAACTTTTGTTTTACAATAAAAGGATTTTAACTTCCATTAAAGCTAGAAGGTCTTATTTGATTTGTTAGACTGGTTAAGCTGTTATCACAGTTCATCACAGTCACACAGCAGCTACTACATCTTCAGAGTGGATACTTTGTATATCAGACTAAAAAGACTGGATACTTTGGAGCCATCATAAGACTGGATACTTGGAGCCATCATTTCGCTATAGTATAACTGCATTCACAGCGTGAATATCTTGTAAGTGAATTTAATTGAAGTACTGGAAATTTGTGCTATATATGTTGCACCTTTAAAAGTTATATATAATTTAACCACACTACCTATTCTCCAAGAGAACTTTACTTCATTAGCCATTGTTGTACAGCGTTTCATTTTGAATATTGTTCGTTCTTGATGTTCATCGTGTTACCCTGCTGCAGTCATCACACTTGGGTTATCCTGCTGTCAGGCGGTCCCGCAATCAGCCGGATTTCCAAAGTCTTGGTCCGACGTCGGTTGCTGTCGCCTCATCCTTGACGTCAGTGCGCCAGGGGTACATATATTGCAACCGACGCCATTTTCTTCAGTCTTTCTTGCCGCGCGGTGCCTGAAGCAGAAGCAGTTCGCAAGTGCCGGTCGACCGACTACTGAGATTTTCGAATTCGAATTTCAGACCGAAGTCTTCTATAAAGCTAAGTACCCCGTTGGGGAAACTTTTCTTGCCTCAGACCGATGTCAGAAAAAGTTAACAATTGTATTTCTTGTGGGAAGCAAATACCTCATAAGGATTTTCATTCTTATTGTATACCTTGCCTAGGCCCTGATCACGACGTCACTTCTTGTCGTTTTTGTGCTAGATTTAATAAACTTACTATTAAAAGACGATTTGATTTCGCACAACACTTTTTTGGCAGAAAATTTAATTATAACATGCCATCGGAGCTACCGACTACCGGCGTGCACAAAAAGCGCAGGGATAAGGATAGTCTGTGTTAGATATTATGAATATAAAGCTGAAATTAATTCTGTTGTAAATATGCTGAAAGAAAAAGTTTGCTTGAATATATGTATAGAGTTTACAATGTGCATTCATACTATATGTATAACAGACAGGCTTCTCTTCACAGCATCAGGAAATGCCTAACAAAGCAATAGTGGAAAACAAGCATTACATGATTTTCTCATGTTTGTAGAACAAATATCAATTAACAGATATTCTTTTTTATAAATTCAGCAATACGTGATGTTTTTCCAGTAGGAACAGCTTATACAGATGTTTCCTTTCAGAATGGCATCCTCACATCAGCAAGAGTGCTTAAATCACAAAAGGACAATAGAAAAGTCTAAAAACAGACATTATGTGACTTCCCACATAAGGCCAGAAAAATATACCAGGAGGAAATAACAATCTCTTGTGTGCGTGACTAGCTCTGTATATAGCTATTGTAGTAATTCAGTTATGTGAGAGAAGAACAGAGAGAGGTATTTTGTAGAAGTCATCATTCATATCTGTAATGAAGGAAAACTTTGTAAATATATGCTACAAATCTGACAGACTACGTGTGGTTTGTTATAAAATAAGTTATCTATAACTGTGCTTATAGCTGAAAAATATATTTCTTTATCAGTGTGCAATTTGAAAGGCTTGGTGCTTTAAACAGACTACAGATGGAGTCATACAGAGCTATGTGTGTCTGATTCAGCAGTAAACAGCACAGCAAGACTGTGTGTCTTAAGAAGACTTCAAATCCCATAGCAAACAGCAAGCAAGTAAGAAGTAAGCAGCTCAGTATAATTTTTCAGAGCCATATAATTTTTCAATGGTGACCCTTTGACAACGTTCCTAGCCTGTATCCAAAAACAGGGGGAGTGAATGGGTAATGTCACTCCTGTAAAAGCACAGTAACGTTTATGTGAAGTACTTCAGATTTCTACAGTTTTCAACAGTTTGTAGCAATACAGTTTAATAGACGTCTAAATCCGGTGAGACTGCATTGCAGGAAGGTGGAGCAGTTCCATAAATTCTCCAGAAGGTGGAGCAGTTCCATAAATTCTCCAGAAAAGGTACAAGACGAAGTTGTAAGACTGAATCTGCCAGTTTTGCTGTACCAACTTCACAAGTGACTACAGAAACTTTTCAACCATCTACAGTAAAGCAGCTTGGCCATCTGCCTGTCTGTTGACTGGTAAGAAAATTATTCTGTGTTACATACAGTATGAATGCCATAGAGGTAATAATAATAACAGAATAAATGTATATACAGCATATTAGCAAATGTAAAACCTTATTAGGGCAAGTTAATAGTAAGGCATTATGCACATGGATTGCAATTTGATAGTAAGGCATTATGCAAACGGATTATAATATTTGACTGGTATCTGAAATAAAATCATGTGTGGTATAAAAATGTTTATTGTGTGTACAATGTCATAAAAATACAGTGCATGACATTATCCAAAGGTTAGACTGTACAGACAAAAATTGTAAAGGTAAAGAACCAAGAAAAGTTAATATGTTGACATTATATTCAAATGTTAGACAGTTATGTTCTGTCACCAGATGCAAAAGGTTTATTTCAGAGTTGCAACAACAGTCAAATCAGTTACTGATAGAAACTCTAGTACATTTTGTTACAAAGAAATGTAATAAACTTCTAAAAGACAGACACAATGAGTTCAGGAAGCTTAGACAAGTTATACACACCTTTTCAAAAGTGCATAGGAGTTTCAAATTCAGCAGAACAGCTTACTAAAGAATGTCAGAAAGACCATGCAACATCACAGGAAATTCAACAGCAGTTGCAGGATAAAGGAAATAAATTAGCTCAACTGACAAAGACTGGGAATTTCCTGCATACACAGTTAATCTGTGCAAAAGAAATATATTTTATAATATGTGTATGTTTTGAAAATGGTTAAGCATGCATGCTAGGATGGTAGGGACATGACATGCTTGTATAAAGATATACATATACAAGAGAGACATGCATGTGTGTTCTTTTCATCTAGAGTACATTTGTTTACAATGCACAAAAGCAAAAGGCAGACAACAGCAAATATAAATAAACATATGTTAGTTAAGCTAATATCTATTTGTTTTTTACAATTTTTATATAATTGTATATATAGTAACACCAACCAGTTAAAGTTCTAAATTTTAAAAAGAAATAAAATCACAGATGGTATTAGTCAAACAGTTTTTGTAAATTAATGGCAGGACAGTTAAACAGTTAAATAAATAAAAAAATGCTGAAATCCATTTAAGCTAATTGTAAAATAATGTCTGTTTATGTAGTATAAATGCATAGTTATGCAAATCACAATCAAATTAAAGGAAAAATGCCAAAATAATTGATTATAGTTTATAGAGTATAAAATGTGAGCTCAGACCTTCCTAGACTGAATTAATAGTTACAGGAAATGTTGGAAAGATCAGATAAACAACAATACTGATTGCCAGACAAGTAGCTTGAGTTTTTCTAAAGCATCATTGTTATTAAAACATACTTGTTAAAATGTTTACAAGCAACACTATTTGGTAATTGTAATAAAATGTCACAATTGTGCATAGATGTCACTTATAATCTGTTTGCAAGTAAATGTTAAAAGGACAAAAAAAACCTCAGTTGCATCAAGTACAGCCAGCAAATGGGCTATAGTATATATACAGTTCAAATCAATTGTGCAGGAGGGTGTACATACCTACTAGAGGTAATACACAGTGAAAGCTTTATTTAGTAACCTAATAAAATAAATGTATAACCAAAGTGTTGGGCTGACATACATTCTATTCTCACAGCATAGGGCAGGTAAACAGTGCTGAAGTGCTACAGGGGGAGGGGTACTTTCTCAGTTTTACACTGACTGTGTAAGGGGGAGGGGCACTTTCTCAGTTTTACACTGACTGTATAAGCAGTACTGCACAAGGGTCTGAAATAAAGCTACAGAAAAAATAACAACAAGGGTCTGAAATAAAGCTACAGAAAAAATAAACAACAAGGGTCTAAAATAAAGCTACAGGAAAAAATATCTCATTCCTTCTTGACAATACTCTTATGGGGAGAAAAACAGGTATAAGTGTTATTAGAAATATTGGTAAACTGGATTAAACCTGACAGGATAAGATATTTTACAAGTTGTTAATAGCTATCATAATGGTTATTATTGTATTGTTTAGTATTAAATTGTATTTACAACCTGTTAAACTGTAAAGCTATACAAGAAATAGTTTAAAAAACAAGAGATGGCTTAAAATTGATAAAGCTATACAAGACAGAATAAAGATATGCAAAATGCATAAATGTTTCTAATAGCAAGAATGGTCACTATTTTTAATATGTTTTTGGCAAAACAATGTTGGTATAAAAAGCATTAATATTTTTAATAATTGTTGAGTATGTAGTTTAAAATAACAGGACATATGGATTTGGTATCAATTCCATTAGATATTTCTAAAGAGACATAAACATTTTCCAAGATTTTGCTTAATATTAATGTTATTAAATTTGTAAGATTAGACTAAATGTACTTTATATTCTTTGTATGTACAAATGCAGAAGAATTCAGTACAAATGAGATTAATGTCTAGTAATAAGTATGTGTGAAAAAACATATTTAAATAAAAAATGGGTCCAGGGTACCTACTAGATTGAAATGCATGAACAGCAAACAGTCTATGTAAATGCATACTGTACAGAATACATTGTAATAAGTTTGAAAGTAATTTGTCAAGTTGTAATATCATTGGTTTTACCCCAGTAAAATAACTGCTTTCAAATATTTATTATCTAAGCCCAGTTCAATACTTTACCAAGATGTTAATGGGCAGTTAGACATGACCACAATGTTATGGTTAAAATGACATTAAAACTGTATATTTTCAGCAGTGTATAAATGCTTGCAGTAGCACATGGTTCTTGTCTTATAGTTAATTCAACAGTTGCAAAGAGTTAATGAAACAATTCTAAGTCATAAATTAAATTCTGTGATTGCAAAATAATAAATTAATCAAGTAAAATTAAAACAGACACAGCTCATAACTGATAAAATATTTTCACAGAATGGTCTGCAAAAGGAAATGTTGTTAAATACATTTAGGTTTGGTAGTAATACATGTTTTCATTGTATTAACTATGTAAAATTGCATTTTGACCTGTATCAAAAAAGACTAAAGGTTTTATATAAAAATAATGTGTTTTTTATATAGAATATTTTGAGTATGTTTAAAAACAGAGGGAATTGTTAGATATTATGAATATAAAGCTGAAATTAATTCTGTTGTAAATATGCTGAAAGAAAAAGTTTGCTTGAATATATGTATAGAGTTTACAATGTGCATTCATACTATATGTATAACAGACAGGCTTCTCTTCACAGCATCAGAAAATGCCTAACAAAGCAATAGTGGAAAACAAGCATTACATGATTTTCTCAGGTTTGTAGAACAAATATCAATTAACAGATATCCTTTTTTATAAATTCAGCAATACGTGATGTTTTTCCAGTAGGAACAGCTTATACAGATGTTTCCTTTCAGAATGGCATCCTCACATCAGCAAGAGTGCTTAAATCACAAAAGGACAATAGAAAAGTCTAAAAACAGACATTATGTGACTTCCCACATAAGGCCAGAAAAATATACCAGGAGGAAATAACAATCTCTTATGTGCGTGACTAGCTCTGTATATAGCTATTGTAGTAATTCAGTTATGTGAGAGAAGAACAGAGAGAGGTATTTTGTAGAAGTCATCATTCATATCTGTAATGAAGGAAAACTTTGTAAATATATGCTACAAATCTGACAGACTACGTGTGGTTTGTTATAAAATAAGTTATCTATAACTGTGCTTATAGCTGAAAAATATATTTCTTTATCAGTGTGCAATTTGAAAGGCTTGGTGCTTTAAACAGACTACAGATGGAGTCATACAGAGCTATGTGTCTCTGATTCAGCAGTAAACAGCACAGCAAGACTGTTTGTCTTAAGAAGACTTCAAATCCCACAGTAGGCAAGCAGCAGTAAACAGTAGAGCAGCTCAATATAATTTTTCAGTCTGCCCAGGCCTAAGCCCGATTCCAAGGCCTCGGTTGATCCGGTCTCTGGTTCTCTGGTTATCAGTGAGGCTCCGACGCAGCCTCTGACTACCACAGTTCAGGAAACCGAGACCGCTACAGATATTTTGACGGAATGTACTAGGCCGACGCAGCCTTTTACTTCAGGCCCTACCGACGATTTACCTTCCAAGGACGTCGGTGCCTCAAACGCCATCAGTTTCTGAAGGTGTTTTCAGACCGACGACTCTTACAGTCAAAACGTTTTCCAAGTCGAAAACTCCTTCCAAATCCAAAAGACTTCAGTCTCCTGTTCAAGGCCCTATGCCTAAGAAATAGATGCTTAAGATGGCTGAAGATTTGATTTCTCTTATCAGGGGTTCTCAGCCTCCTCCTGACAAAAGGCCTAGACAAGAGGAAGAATCTGCTTCCTCTGAACAACTGTCTATTTCTTCGGATTCCTCTCCGGACCAAGACGACTACTTCTCTCCTTATGAAGATTCTGATGCTATGGACTCTATTCCCTCAGCTTCCCCTCCAGAAGATTACTCTTTTGGGGAAACTTTACACACTATGAGGGAACATTTCCACTGGGAAGGACAGGATTACTCTGATTCCAAGAAAAGGCTCAGAGAGTTTCTTTTGCTCCCCCAACACAGACCTCTAGTCATCCCTCCTGTTTTGGACATTGTGGATGATGTCCACTTAGAATCCAGTTTCATCCCTGACTCTCTGCCTCCTGCCCTGGCTAAGCCTGACAGATACTACAGAGTACCTGATTCCCACAAATTTCTTTATAAAAGCCCAGTAGCAGACCCAGAGACTATCTTCCAGGGTCCCAAGGGGGCTAAAGCTTCCATGGCTAAAAATCCAGTACCTTCTGAAAGGGATTCAAGTGCACTAGACAGATGGGTGAAAAAGGTTTACACCTCAGCCACTTTAGCTATGAGAGCTCTAAACTGTCAATTTCATATGCTGAAGTATCAGCAATTTCTGATGTCTCAGTTAAAACAAAAGATAACCACCCTACCTCAACAACCTGAATTGAAAGAAGTACAGGATTTGTTGCACACCACCAAGCAGGTGGGCAAACATACCTTGCAATGTGGGTTTGATTCTTTAGAGGCCTCCTGCAGAGCAGCTGTCACTGGTTCAGTTATACGTAGGCATGCCTGGTTAAAGGAACCAAGTCTGCCTGATCATGTTAAAGCAAAACTACTAGATGCTCCCTTACAGCAGGATGTTCTTTTTGGTGTTAAAGCAGAAGAAGTTAATGGAAGATGAGCAAAATCAATGCAGACAGTCAAAGATTTCCTACATGTGCAACCCCCTCGCTTCAGCAGAAACTGGCCAACAAAAAATTGGTCCTTTCCAGCCACTGACGGGCCTCAGAGGGGTAAATACAGGTGCCCAAGGGGCAGAGGATAACCACAAGCTCAGTATAAATCTCGCCAATGGGGCACTCCAACCCAGAAGGGAGGAGAAGACAGGTCTCAACCCACCAGAAGGCAAACTCAATGACTTGCACCTCAGCTGGCCAAACAAAGCTCTTTTGTCAGCCCCCCTGGGGGGAAAACTGGCACTTTTTGCAGACAACTGGCACATGGTCACAAAGGACAAATGGGTCCTAGACATAATTTTACGAGGATACAGATTCCACTTTCATACCTTGCCAATAAAAAGAGGAATGCCAAACCTGCCACAAAATCAAAGGGCAGAGGCTCAAAAACAAATTGCAGCTCTCATGGCCATGAGAGCCATTCAAAGGGTACCAACTCAAGAGCAAGGCCAAGGATTTTACTCAAGACTCTTCCTAGTATCCAGAAAAGAAAATGCTTGGAGACCAATTCTGGACCTTTTAATTCTAAACACTTACTTACAAGTTCCCAAATTCAAGATGCTAACACTACAGCAGCTACTTCCCATGTTGGGCAAGGAAGCATGGCTGGTAACGTTGGACCTCTAGGAGGCATACCTACATGTCCCTATCAGACAAAGTTGCAGAAGATACCTCCGTTTCATTGCAGGTTCACCCCACTATCAATTCTCTGCACTGTCCTTTGGCTTATCTACTGCGCCCAGAGTATTCACAAAATGCCTGGCATCAGTAATTGCATACGCAGACAAAGAGGAATTAAAATATATCCATACCTGGACGACTGCCTCATCCAAGCAGAAAGAAAAGACATTCTCTTACAACATCTGGCTTTTGTAAAGCATCTACTAAATTGTTTGGGGTACACAGTAAACGAAAAGAAGTCAAAACTAGTACCCTCACAAAAAATGACATTCCTGGGTGCCAGCTTGGACACAATGGCCCAGAAGGCTTATCTTACACCAGACAAGCCATTACAACTGACTCAATATTTCAAGACAGTGGCAACAAAGACCCAATTAACTGCAAGAAAAATTTTGCAGGCTTTGGGCTTCATGGCATCTTGCATTCTGATAATACCATTTGCAAAACTGCATATGAGGAAATTACAATGGTACCTAAAAAGCGTATGGTCTCAACACAGCCACAGCTTGGACACAGTGATATCTGTCATTCCCTGCCTTCAACAGGAATTTCTATGGTGGGCACAGGCATGTCACCTCAACAAGGGTCAGCCTTTCACCTTGCCCCCACCCAGGCAAACTATCACAACAGATGCTTCAGACTATGCCTGAGGGGCACATATGGCAGGTCAATGCATTCAAGGCCTATGGACTGCAGAACAAAGGAAACTGCACATAAACCAAAAAGAGATGCTAGCTGTACAGAAAGCTCTGACAGCCTTCAAGGATCTACTACAGCCTGGACAACTGGCAATAAAGACGGACAACACCACAGTAATGTGGTACATAAACAAACAAGGGGGCACACATTCTTACCTTCTTTGCAGGCAAACACTAATCTTATGGAACACAGCTCTGGCCTACCAAGTCCAGTTACAAGCTCACTTCCTGCCAGGACAGAAAAACAC
This sequence comes from Protopterus annectens, assembly GCF_019279795.1. NCBI lineage: Eukaryota > Metazoa > Chordata > Ceratodontiformes > Protopteridae > Protopterus > Protopterus annectens. The sequence continues at coordinate 1,237,153,523 of NC_056727.1, read as the reverse complement.
TTTGGCAGATGACCTAAGCAGAAACATCAAAGATCCCCACGAGTGGAAGCTAGACCAACAAATATTTGCAATGATAACTCAAAGATGGGGCCTACCAAATATAGACCTGTTTGCCAGTCCTCAAAACTACCAGCTGACAACATTTTGTACAAGGACATTCCACCATCAAGCTTGGAAAGTGGACGCTGTCTCCTTCAGTTGGAAAAACCTGACAGCATATGTCTTTCCTCCAATGTCCTTCAAGGATGCATCTGCAGTCCTTACAAATGGGTTGTCCTGTCGTCAGGCAGCCCTTCGGTCGGCCGGATTCCAAAGTCTGGGTCTGGCCTCGGCTGGTGTCGCACTTCACCCGACGTCATAGCTGCAGTTCTTCGGGTATAAAGGCATCAGCCGACGCCATTTTCCTCAGTCTTTCTTGCCGCGTGGCGCCCGAAGCAGAAGCTGTTCGCAAGTGCCGGTCGGTCAGATCCAGAGATTTCTACTACAGGCCCTGGGATACACAGTCAATATAAAAAAGTCAAGACTGATACCATCCCAAACAATAACCTTCTTAGGTGCAGAATTGGACACAGTAAAACAGATGGCATTCCTAACTGCAGAAAAACAAGAACAACTTCCTCTCTACTTCTTGGCATTAACAAAGCAGAACAAACTAACAGCAAGGAAAGTACTGCAGGCCTTGGGCTTCATGGCATCCTGCATAATCCTGGTCCCCCATGCCAGACTGCATATGAGAAAGCTACAGTGGTACCTAAAGAATTTATGGTCTCAACACAGGCACCGCTTAGAAACCGAAATACCACTAATTCCATGCCTGAAACAAGAGTTCCTATGGTGGGCTCAGGCATGCCAGTCAAACCCAGGTTTGCCCTTCCACAGCATTCAACCAAGCCAAACCATCACAACGGACGCCTCAGACCTCGGTTGGGGGGCCCACATGCTGGACAGGTGCATACAAGGCTTATGGACTCCAGAGCAGCTGCACCTGCACATAAATCAAAAAGAAATGCTGGCAGTACAACTAGCAATCCAGAATTTCAGACCATTCCTCCAAGAAGGCCAGTTGATGATAAGGACAGACAACACCACAGTCATGTGGTACATCAACAAACAGGGAGGCACTCATTCATACCCTCTATGCCGAATGGCCCTGGACCTATGGAATATGGCTCTGAGTTACAACATTCAGTTACAAGCAATTTTGTACCGGAAAAGAAAACATCCTAGCAGACATATTAAGCAGAACTACCTCGGATGCTCACGAATGGATGCTACACCCGGACATCTTCAAGGCCATCACAAAGAAATGGGGACTGCCACAAATAGACCTGTTCGCATCCCCACTCAATCACCAGCTCAAGAAATTCTGCACAAGGACATACCACCCACTTGCTTGGAAGGTGGACTCTCCATCCTTCAGTTGGAAAGGCCTGACAGCATATGCATTCCCACCTCTTCCTTTGATGCCCAAGGTGCTATTGAAAATCAAAGAGGAACGTCCAAGGATAATTCTGATAGCTCCAGATTGGCCAAGACAACATTGGTACCCATTACTAAGGAGCATGTCTCGGGGGAAAATGTGGACACTACCCCTGATTCCCTTGATGTTAACTCAGAGCGACTACAACATCCTGCATCCAAACCTGAAAACTCTGCAACTGACTGCCTGGAACATTACATAAGAGCAACTAACCCAGATTTATCCCAAAGGGTTAAAGACATTATCCTTGAGGCCCGCAGACCCTCAACAAGAAGGAACTATGCAGGAAAATGGAAAAGGTTTCTCATTTGGAGTACCGAGAGGGGCAAAGATGTGTCAAAGGTAGACATTGCCAACATCCTGGAGTATTTGGCAGAGCTTTTCCATACAGGCCTGTCCTATTCCTCCATCAAAATACATGCATCAGCTATTTCTGCAGAATACAGCTTCGATCCACCTGTCTTTTCGCATCCTTTACTCAGGCAGTTTCTGAGAGGAATTAAGAATGTAAAACCTCCTAGGAAACCACCATTACCAGCATGGGACTTGAACTTTGTACTAGAAAAATTGACACTTCCCCTTTCGAACCAGCAGCAACAGCAGATCTTCAACACCTATCCTGGAAAACTGCTTTCCTGCTGGCAATTACCTCAGCAAGAAGGGTTTCGGAACTACAGGCTTTAATGGCAGTACAACCCTTCCTAATCTTCCATCAAGATAGTGTCCATGAGAACTAATCCTACATTTATGCCTAAGGTGGTATCCAGAGTGTCTTTAAACCAGGCAATCCACCTACCTACCTTCTTTCCCAATCCACAGAACAGGGGGGAAAGACTGCTGCATAACTTGGATGTACATAGACAGTTACGCTATTACCTGGACAGAACCAAGGGCAATAGAAAAACTGACCAGCTTCTGGTAGCATATGCAACAGGAAGGGAAGGAAAAGCAATTTCCAAACAGACAATCTCCAAGTGGATAGGAAATTGCATTAGATTCTGTTACTCCTACCATGGAAAGCAAATTCCACAGAACATAAGGCCTCATTCTACAAGGGCTACAGCCACTACCACAGCTTTCTTACGAGGAGTGGCTACCAAGGACATTATAGAGGCTGCTACTTGGACCTCCGTGCATACATTTGCCAAGCATTATAACTTACCTTTATACTCTAGATCCCGAGCAGGGTTTGCCACTGCTGTTTTGCAAGGGATCCTAACTACACCATAATTTCTTCTTCCTCCTCCCTAGTTTGGCTATGGTATTCTACCCATTTGTAAGGACTGCAGATGCATCCTTGAAGGACATAGTACAGTTTTGTACCTACCATAAATGTAGATGTCCGAACAGGATAGCATCTGCAGTCAGGATTACCCACCCTCCTTCCCCTCTGTGGTACTCCTAGGGTATTTGCCCACCTAATAGCTAGCTGGGGGGGATCTCTTATGGTGTATTTGTTTGTATATATGTACATACATGATTATTTTTTGTGTTTGCCTTCTACTATTTGGAAACATTGGCATTTATCCAAAAATTTAGCTACCCAAGAGGGCAACTGGCATCTGGGGCAAGAAACACTGAGGAAAATGGCGTCGGCTGGTGCCTTTATACCCGAAGAACTGCAGCTATGACGTCGGGTGAAGTGCGACACCAGCCGAGGCCAGACCCAGACTTTGGAATCCGGCCGACCGAAGGGCTGCCTGACGACAGGACAACCCATTTGTAAGGACTGCAGATGCTATCCTGTTCGGACATCTACATTTATGGTAGGTACAAAACTGTCTCACAAAGGTTCTTTTGAAGGTCAAAAAGGAGAAACCTCGAATGATTCTCATAGCCCCAGACTGGCCACGCCAGCACTGGTACCCGCTATTGAAGAATATGGCTCACAGCCCACCATGGATATTGCCTCAAATACCTCACTTACTCATGCAACAAGACAAGCAGATTCTACACAGCCAGATCAAAACCTTAAACCTGGCTGCATGGCAAATCAATTAAGCATCCAACCAGCCCCTCTTTCACAAGCAGTACTGGATGTTATTCTAGAAGCCAGGAGGCCAAGCACCAGGAAGGCTTACTCGGACAAATGGAAAAGGTTTTCTGCTTGGAACCAAGCTAAAGGCCAAGACACAACTTAGCCTCATATGCCTCACATTCTGCAGTATCTAGCTGAGATGTTGCATAAAGGACTTTCCTTCTCCTCAGTTAAAATCCATGCTTCAGCTATTTCAGCTCACTACGACACGAATCCACCTTTATTTTCAAATCCACTCCTAAGGCAGTTCCTCAGAGGGTCAAAAAACATTAGACCACTTAGAAGAGCTCCTACACCAACATGGGACCTCAACTTTGTTCTGGAAAAACTAACGCTTCCTCCCTTTGAACCAGCTTTTTCTGCTGACCTTCAGTTCCTATCTTGGAAGACTGCCCTGCTCCTGGCAATAACTTCTGCTAGGAGAGTTTCAGAATTACAGGCACTTATGGCAGTGGAACCTTTCCTCATTTTTCATCAAGACAGAGTTTCTCTACGAACTAATCCTTCCTTCATGCCTAAGGTGGTTTCCAGTGTAGCTTTAAATCAAACCATCCATCTACCCACTTCCTTCCCCAATCCACAGAACAAAGGTGAGAGACTCCTGCTATCCTTGGACATTCACAGGCAGCTTCGATACTACTTGGATAAAACTAAGGTTTTCAGAAAAACTGACCAGCTCTTTGTTTCCTATGCTACAGCTTCTCAAGGGAAGGCCATATCCAAGCAAACCATTTCTAAATGGATAGGCCATTGCATACGATTCTGCTATACCCATCATGGGAAACCAGTTCCTCCTACCATTAGATCCCACTCTACTAGGGCAACAGCTACCTCTACAGCCTTTCTCAGGGGGGGTTCCTACCAAGGAAATTTTAGAGGCTGCAACTTGGAGTTCTGTACACACCTTCACCAAACACTATCACTTACCTCTTTATTCTAAGTCTAGGGCAGGCTTCGCCACTGCAGTTCTGCAGGGCCTCATTGCCTCTACTAACCCTCTATGATGCCTCCACCCTTCCTTAGCTTTGGGACTCAACCCAAGGGTGATGACTGCAGCAGGGTAACACGATGAACATAGTACAGTTTTGTACCTACCATAAATGTAGATGTTCGAGTGTTCACCCTGCTGCAGTCCAGGTTACCCTCCCTCCAAACCCTCTGATCTACTGGCTGAATCTCTGCTATGCCTTACTGATGTATTTGCTTATAGCTGAAGGGTTTTTGTATTTGTACAGTGTTCACACCATTTGGTACTAATTTGGATCACCTTTTTGGGGGCACCTGACATCTGGGGCAAGAAAAACTGAAGAAAATGGCATCTGTTGCAATATATGTACCCCTGGCGCACTGACATCAATGATGAGATGACAGCAACCGACGTCGGACCAAGACTTTGGAAATCCGGCCGACTGCGGGACCGCCTGATGACAGGATAACCCAAGTGTGATGGCTGCAGCAGGGTGAAAACACTAACATCTACATTTATGGTAGGTACAAAACTGTACTTTACTGATAGCTGTACTTTAGCATTAAGAGGTACGTTTTCTTTATTGAAAAAGAAATGTATGTTGTTCGCCCATGGAGAGGGCATGTTTATCAAGGGCACTATACACTAGTCCTTGCCTCATACAGTATAGGTGGTCCCTCACTCGTTCTTTAAGTCGGCGATTTGTTTTGCCAACATAAAATTGGAAGCAGGTGCTACATATACCATATTCAGGGTATTACATTTAGCCATTGCTGTCAGTTGCCATAGACGTCCAGACTCTGGATGTTAAAAGAATCTAGATTAATCTATTTATCACAATAAGAACAGGTTCCACACTTCTCTGTGCCTCCTAATAATTTAAACACTGGGGCACGAACTGTTGGGTAGCACAATTGCTGCTTCAAATTCATCTTGTTCTTATGGACAAACCTGGGTTGGGGGCCTCTACTCTATCCAGTGTCCTGTCATCCACTGATAGGCTGGACCAATTCTTCCGAATTATGTCCTTTACATTACCTATATCCTGGGTATAGGAAATGACTAAGGGGAGCTCCCGTGAAGTATGTACCCTCACTACACTATCATTAACAGGGTCAGAGATGTAAGGTTTAGCACGTCTCAGTCCTTCATTCCAAACTTTTTTACAAGCCTGATTCACTTCCCTCAAACTATATCCTCTCTCAGTGAAGGCATTACTTAAGTACTGCAACTCATGGACAAAATTCTCACATGATAGCCGTGATACCCTCATGGCTTGTCCCGTCTTAAAAATATACGTTTTTGGTCAGGACATGTTCGGCAAGACAAATAAGAAATGTGTTAAAACCAGGACTGTACAGAGGAATTCATTCAAGCCAGTATTTCAATGCAGCTAAACCAGCCCACTGAGGTATACTTATGTACAATGACTTAACATCTAAGGTACACCTAATCCATCCAGGTTCAAGCTGGGACTCCGAAATAATGTTGAGAAACTGAGTTGTATCTTAGATTCTAGCTGTAACGCTCTGAGTAGGGGTTTGAGATGAACAGTCAGAAATGCCGATGATGGGTCGATCAAAGAACCATTCCTGGATACAGTTGGTCTGCCTGGTGGTGACTGTGGATCCTTGTGTATTTTGGGAAGTAAATATAGACGTTGTGGCAGAGCATCTGAGACAGTCAAATGATTTAAGGTTTGCTTGCTAATTATGCCTTCACTTAAGGCAAAGTGTAAAAAAATTGTCGATCTCCTTTTTGAATTTGTGTGTGGGATCACTAGCTATGTTGGTATAAAACCTGCCATTAGAACTGGAGCCGTCAAGTTATTTGACAATGGTTTTGTATATAAATGTGAGCCAAAGTGTAAATCTTAAGAATACATTTTTGAAAAATATCCACATTTGTTAACACACCACGGTGGTGGTGCTGCGGTAGCGTTGTCACCTCGCAGTTAGATGTTGCCCGTTCGATTCTCAGTTAGAGCGTCTTCTGTGTGTTGACATGCATGAATGGGCGTTCCTTCATTGAAGGTTGTGTGTTAGGCCCGGCAAGCCAGCACGTGAAAGTCTACTGCCAATCATTAGCAGACCGGAGTTCCGCTGTGGCGACTCCTAACCGGGAAAAGCCGAAAGACACAATCCACATTTGTTAACGGGTAGAATAAGTGTAGATTTATGAAATCTAAAATTAAATTGTAAACCATATACTGGTACTGAATTCTCAAAAGTTTCATATTCAAGGTTCTACAAAAAGAAACGGCATCATTAAAAAAATCTTGTTCATAATGCAAGAAGACCAGGGACAAAATTTAGACCTTTTATTAAGCAGTTGTAATTCCACATCTGACAAAGTGACCGAAGAAATGTTTTGTATATTACCATACCCAACTAACGGGGAACTAAAAGATGGAGTAATGTCTCTAATAAGCCTGCTTGAACATTTTTGAACTTATGTTCTTAATAATTATGATTGGTCAGATACAACTGTACATATTCACTATATATAAACTTTGTCATAATTTGAGTTTAATTGTTTAAATACAATATGACTGTTTTAGATTCAAGTGATTGGATATGATTCTTTATTTGAATTGTATGATAGTCAGTCATCCAATATTTAATAATTAATGAGCTGGGTGGATATAATTGGTGCACTTGCTGTAAAATGCTAAGGTAATTTTAATATGCTTAAACACACTGAGGACGCCTCATAGCCAAAACTGGTAAGTTGTTTTTTAATGGTTGTAGCCATTAAAATATTTTTTCCTCTCACTGTAGTGCTGGCCGTTTTTTGGGTTTGAACAACATGGTTCACCCAAACAAATCTATGAACACATGGTTCACCCAAACAAATCTATGAACAAATACGCAGTTTAATCAGTTTTGACAAAGACGCATTTATTACGTCCCTGTCCCACTACAACTGGAATGTATTAAGAATAATGCCAATAGATGAAGCAGTTACTCACTCCAATTACAACTTCTAAAAATACTAAATGATTTAGCACCAGTTAGGATAAAAAGGGTAAAATCTAGCACAGCACCATGGCTGACAAAAGAGTGAGACCAAACAGCTCGTGTTGCATGAATGAATAGTATAAGAATAAAACCCAGCATGCCTACCAACACTTTTTTGTTCTCAGAAACCGTCATTCTACAGTAATCTCTAAAACAATCCCAAGCTATTGTGGTCCTCTCTAAATAAACTATTACACCCCATTGTTCTACTTCAAAAGAGTCCATTGCCACTCAGTTCAATCACTAACAACCACCATACTTCACCCCCCCCCCCCAACTTTCGTCTGTTCTTGAAAGCAGAACACATTTTTAGTTTTTAGCCTGTCCCAACATCAGCCATAAAGTACTACCCAAGTTTAAAAGCAACGACCTCATCCACTGATACCCTTCCCACCAAGTTCCTCAAAATAGGTCCAGAAGCACTAGCCTTCCCTGTGTCCATTCTAATCAGCCAGTCAACAATCAGACTATGTCCATTCATCTAGAAAAAATCCATTATTATACCCCTTCACAAAAGAGGTACTTCAACAGAGTTAACTAATTGTGGACCTATTGCTATCCTATCACCCTTCTCTAAAATCCTTGAGAAATGTATTCACTCCAGCTTATGAAACGCATAACCAAACACAACCTCCTCTCCAACACCTCAGTACGGTTTTCAAGCCCAATCCTCAACTTCACCAACATAGTAAACCAATACAGAAATGAGGGCAACCTTGTCTGTCCACTTTCCTTGACCTTTCAGAACATTTGACACTGTCCCACCAAAAGCTTCTCTCTGAACTTGCAACACTAGATTTAACTTGCCTGCCCCTCTGCTGGTTTCACGGTTATTTTATGCAGCTGCCAGCAAACTGAATGGCAGCAAAACTTTCAGCATTGTAACCAATCTCTGCTGGTGTTCCCCAAGGATCAGTACTTGTCACCTGCTTCTATTTAATATTTTCATAAATAAGCTTCGTACCGGTACAACACTTGCCATTCTCATGTAATATGCAGACGATTTAACCCCTATTTGTTCTGCTTCATCCATAACAAAATTACAGGAACTCCCTCGAAAATCATTCACTGACGTATGGCTAAAAAATTCCAACTTATTGCTTAATGTAAAAAAAAAAAAAACCTATGCTATTGACTCCAAAACAACGCCTTAACCAGAAATGCACATTTCATATTCCCTCAAATAACAACACAAAAACAGAAACCATAATCCAAAATAAACTGCTCTGACATAATAGATGATAACCTCAAATTTAATCACCACGTACTTCATTCTATTAAGAAAACTCACCAAAAACTCTGCTTCCTCTATAGGGCCAAACACTACCTGACAGATCGAGCAAAGATTACTTTACGAACAAACCTCCTTCCTTCTCTGTTTTATGCTTCCCCTATTAAAAATATCAATATTATGTAAAAAAAACTAAACTCCGGCTACTACAAATTAGCTAAATTTGCAACCAACCAACCAACCTTTATAAAACACTCCACTGCCTTGCATTAAAACAAACTGGCTTGAACTCGCAGATTACATGTGCATATGTCAACTGATCATTGCCACAACCTATTGTACTGTCCAGACAAATGCCCACCATTACAAAATACTCTGCTGTGCTGTGGAGACCTTCTGAAAGGCTTGCACTGTGGGGTTACTAACTGGAATAAAGGGATACCTTTTTTATGCAGAATATTGGAGCAGACAACTCTGGTAATATCTTGGCAGAAAAAAAATCCTTCAGAACTTCGTCCGTTCATTTCTTGTAAAGTTAAGAAGGAACAACCTGTGCCAAAAGCAAACTATATTTCCAGGTAGTTGTCTTGGGCTGTTACCTTTTGTTATTCCCGCCATAAGAAACTTATTCCAGGTAGAGTTAAAGCATTCTTTATCAGAGCCCTGGCTTCATCAGTGACTTTTTGGAAACTGTTGGTCTCTAGAAGCAGCATTGTGGTCCTTTTGTATGTACATTTAAAAAGCACTATAAGATGGATTCTTTCTCCAGGTCTTGGTCAGGCTTTGCTAGTGCCATTCTCCAGGTGCTCCTGGACCCTTTTCCTTTCACCTCCCAGTTTTTCTAAGCTATGGTAATCTATCCATATGGCCACTGCAGCAGTGATCAATTTGAAGAATATATAAGTAAACATACTATAAGCAGTAGAAGTTCGAATGATCGCTGCTGGAGTAATTTTTTTTTTTTTTTGCTCCTAGCATTGTCCTTCCAGGGTTCAGTCTCATTATTTTTCATTTGGTGTAAAAAAAAAAAAAAAAACTCTCAGTTGGTATGAAAACTCTGAAGGACTTTGCATTTGAGGGTATCATTTAGTCAGCTCAACTTGAGCAAATTAACTGTTTGCATGCATGGAAGGTGGCTGGCCTACGCAGGCTATAACCCACATAGCTTGGGTTACTGTAGCAGTGATCATTCTTACATTTACTGTTATGGTAAGTTTACTTCCACAACTGTACTTTAATGTACTTACAAGTTGTCTATATTTTTAGTTATGTTGATAGTTTGAATCAAATCAACTTTAGCTGGTAAGATTTCTGACTAACTAGTTTTAGTAGTTCTATTTCATTTGTTATTTCATTTTGATTTTAGTACGTTTCATTTATGGGGGTTGATTTTTAGGTGGGTAAATTTTTTGGGGGGTACAGTTTTTTTTATTTTCTTGTAATAAGTTGGGATTGTTTTTTCATAACTGTGATAGCACAAGTAGGATTGTGATAAATACGTATACATTTTCTGACAAAATCATACCAGTTATCAGTAATGTGAGTGAATGAAAGAGCTGCTGTGACTCTTTCTAGCTTTTAAACTGTACTATATGTGGACAAGTAAATGATACTAATTTGGTTATAACCTATGTTTATTAACCTTGCAGGTTTTAATAGTTTTAGTGCAGCTATGATTTACAAGATTTCTGGAGACAGCTGTACGATCCTATGCATGAGAACGTGCAGTCAGGTGGTGAAGCTTGTGCAAATCTCTTAACGGAGGACAAAGATTACTGGAAGGAAAGGAAAGCTAAAGTGAATTCAGACGTGAGCATTAACGCCATGGAAGGCATACAGGACTTATTTGAACAACCGGTAAGTTTTAAGTCAGAGAGATGAGGTGTCTGTTTCATAGAACTGCATTCATTGGAATTAACAGCCTGGCTTAATAGAACACTTGAAAGTGTTATTACTACTAAACTTATTTATTTATTTTATATTCGATTGCCCAGTCAGGCCAACCTGGTAATCAGGTGCCCGTTTTCAGCAGAGACCCAGGGAGAAAAGCTTCACATACGTGGCAATCGTAAAAATACAAAAGCTCTACATACAGGATAAAAATACAGAAG
>NC_056727.1:1237107676-1237132676 GCF_019279795.1 Protopterus annectens | reverse complement strand
AATATAATAGGGATAGGGTGTGTGGAGTGGTCTCTTCATGCATTTTGTGAGTATGGGAGAACAGTGTTTCCCTACAGAAAATAACATTTTTAGATATTCTACTTGATTGGCTGGTTCCAGTTAAATGGGCCGTAATTTGTTGAGTTTTTTGATTTACTGCATTCATAAAATATTCAGCAAAGTGAACAATGTAAATGTTGCTTGAGGCCAACTTTTGTGGTATTTCAGACTTTTTCCAAGAGTTTAAAATAAAAAATGTCAGGCTCTTGTTTGGGGGTGGAGTAGATTCTAGCTTATAATTCCTTTTTAGGTCCCATGCTCTGGGTATTTTGCCACCTGCTGGTGTCTGATATGGCATCACCATAGTGGACCAGAAGAGTATATCTGTCCCCGTTTTGTCCAGGGTTTCTTACTGAAATCTCATAGTGCAGGAGATTGAATGGCATGTGATAGAAAGTACAGTTTCAAAGAGAAACAATGCAGAACCAGACTACTACGAATTCACAATAATGAATGTGAAGTGTGATTTGGTAGTCTGAGTTTGGTATTGTGAATGGAGATCGCGGTACAGTGAGGAACAGGGAATTTAGGGTCTTCCTCGCTGTAGTGCGAACTCTGAGTTGGTGTATATCATTTGCAGGGGGTGTGCCCCCCCCCCCCTGCAAAACAGTAAAATACTTGTGCTGCTAACATGAAAGTCTAACGGTAAGTTACACTGAATAGCCTGGGTGACTGATGTCACCTAAAACCATTTTGAATTATGTTGAATACGGAGATTTTGTCCATTTCATTCTTGCTGCTTATGCAGTTTAGTTCTCAAGCTTAGTGCCAAAAATGAGTAAGCCTTACCAATAAGCTGCAGTTGCCATAGCACTGGCAAGGGTGGTCTATTTTTATTTATTTATTTAACAATTTGTTAACTGGGAAAGTCCAACTTGGAATGAAGCCAATTTTCAGTGGAGGCCCAGGGAGAAAGGCTCCAGATGCTTGTCTTTGTAACGTGGGAGAAAACCCACACGAATGCAGGGAGGACATGCAGACTCTGCACAGAAGGAACCCCAGCCGAGAATCGAACCAGAGAACCTCTTGCTGTGAGGCGACAATGCAACCGCTGCACCACTGCACTGTTGTCACAAGAAAGAACACCGTGTCCAGTCAGGCTTCTTGTCAAAAGTGCAAGAACCATAATAGTGAGCCCTTCAGCTTTAGATGCAGAACACTGTATGCTGATTCTTGCTGTAATGCCTTTAAAGCATTTCTGTAGGGGGTTTCATCCTCTGCACACCCAGCATGCCTCACACACTACTTGGATATACAAATCCTGTTTTCTGGATTTAAGGTAATACTTAAAGGTAATGCAGCCTTAATGCTGCTTCATGCTTCCACATAATTTAAATTATTGCTTTTGATGGTTGCAGTTACAGACCTTGGAAAATAAACAGGCAACTGTTCAGTCCTATAGAATGTGGAAGTGGTTCAATCCAGTCCAGTGTCACAGACAAAGAGAAGAGCTTCAGTCCTGTCTTTTGGCTACCTGGGCACTAGCACTGAGGTTTTAGAGAGACTCTAGCCAAATCATAAACCAGCAGTCATTTCCTCAGTATGATGCCACCAAAACTAGAGAAGGGGAGAAATTAAGGATCAGAGGTGAATGTACTTGGCAAAATCTCAGCCTACAGGTGTCCACCTCTTTGGTTAATTACTGGATCCTTTCAGGTGATGGGCGTCTTCTTGAGTAGCTTCTATCATTCTTTGTCTGATAACCATAACAGTGTTTGGAGGTGCTCCACCAGTAGCCACTTCGGCAGAGAGTCCTCAGTCTCCGGTATTGGCCATCCTGAACTTTGGAGATGGGCTGGCCAGTTTTCATCTGAGGATGTATTCAAGTTGTCAGGGAATTCACTGTAAGGTAGTGTGTTGAGCCCAGGGAAGTGATGATCTGTATGCCTCCATCAGGGACAAAAAAGCTCTGTAGCATGAGTTGAGAAGGCTTGCAAGGCTGTCTTGCAATTTTGGGCCTGCGGTCATGTCTTCTGTATTAGATCAGAGTAGATTTATCAGCGTTTAGGGGGACTTGTTAAGTGGGTGAGGAAAATAGATGATTATTTTTATTATGGAGTACCATTTGATTGATCACTGCCTGGTTAAGGCATTTTCTGTTTAATGCATCTTTGAATGCTTTCCCCTTCAGCTTGGTGTCAGTTGCCCATCACCGAATATATGCCTGCTGTTCTTCAAACGCTTGATATTCAAGAAAGTTACAGAGTAATTCCCTTGGGGAGGGCTTTGTATTGGGTGATATTCTGTCTTCACCTCTGAATCCTTTTGGAGAGGAGAATCAGGGCCCTTGCGTCTCAAATATCAGATGGGAGTAATATTTTCTGTCCTTCCAGATGCAGCATTCCAGATGACCTTTCATTTGGTGAATCCTTTCAGCTCACAAGGATCTGTAGGGACTGGCTGATGGTATTCCTTTTCAGGAGGCTGCTTAACCAGTATCTATGAAGTAAGGAAGAGGGTGAGGTGCTTTGTGTTCATCCTGTTGTTGGAATCTGTTCTTATAGATGTCACTTTTTTCAGTTTAGAAGCACCCTAACGGTCTTCCTTTTGGCTCCTAAAATGTCTTTTTAAAAGCTTTTGGCTGAGTGGTGCTCCATGCTTTGTAAATATTTCATGACAGATCACTGGCAGCTCAGTGCAGATCTCAAAGACTCGCCAAATTTATAGATAACCTTTTTGAAAGTGGGGGGCTTCTGATGATGGTGCTATTAAGGGAAGATGCATGTATTGACTGCTGTGTGGATTTAAATTTAAATAGTGAGGTAAAACTAAATATGCAGGATGTGGAGACTGGTTTGAATTGCTTTTACAAGTGCAAGGTGATTTACATGGCTAGAGCAGTGAGGTGAGGGAAAACTAAAAGGAAAGAAAGTGAACCGATGACCAAATGCAGTGTGTCAGCAGAATGGAAAAGCAAGGTAGTGAATGATGACCAAAGGCCTGAATTACCAGACTCTCTTAAACAAACGGATATACATGAGGCATAATGGTGGAGGCTCTTGCCAGATATTAAAAGAATTTTTAAAGTGAGCTCAAGACTTGGTACACAGTAGGGATTTCCAAAATGGCTGCATGTTGAGTAACAGCTCAACTCTAGCTCTCCAGTGTGAAAACAGAAATTCAGCAGAGAAGGTCAGTAGGCAATTGTGTCTGAGTAAATTTCAGTAACTGGCTAATAAGGATACTGCATGGATACAAGGAAAAAAGAAATGCAGAACACCAGGAAGAAAGTCGGCTACAAAACTTGAGGAAACGCTAACTGGGGAAAGTTCTGCAGCTGTTCAGCAAAAAGCAATGCAATCTGCAGACATGACTTCCAGTAGCCTACAGAAAGATCCAAGACCAACTGCACATAGACCTGGTTAAAATAAACAAAACATCGATGGTGTACGTGAACACAAACAACAAAAGGCTGGAAAATGGATGAAGCTTTAAACAGATATTCAGATGTGGGATTACGGTGCAATAATTATATTTATGAAATATGACGGAATAAGAAAATCTTGTGGCTGACTCTAATGACATGAAGTAGGGCACATACTTTAATGTTTGGGAAAAAATGTTTGGGGAGGGAAAGTGGAGAAAGTTAACTGTAAGTAAAGAAAACAATTTTTTTCTTAATAGTACTATTTTTTGTCGTGTGGTTTTCTTTGCATGCTGTAAAGTAAAGTTTTTCTCAGTTATTTTAAGTGTAATGGGGATTGTAAATGGGTGCTGCTTTTTTTTCTCCCTTCTGTCTTCTGGTTCAGTTTTAAGAAATGTAGGCACTGCAGTGTAAAGAAAAAAAAGGCTGGTTAAAAGAGCATTCAAAAGAAACATTAATGTGCTTTTTTTCTCATTCTTGCACAGGGGAATGACTAGATTAAGGACCTTTAGATTGATTTAGTAACAAGTTTCAAGTGAAAGCAAGTAAATGAAAAAGAATATTTAATATTATGAGACTTTTTTCTAGCAAATGACTGTGCTTAGTAGTCATTCTGTATCTAGTTCTTGTGTTGGTATCAAATTAAAAGGTTTTAGGGGTTATTGGGGTTGGCTTGTTTGTTTGAGGACTTTCAATAAAACAAAAAATGTGATGTAGGCTCAGATGGATATGACAAGAAACAACTGTAAAGTTCAACCTGCCAAACACTGTATGCATGTAACACAAGATGGAACTAGACATTTAACAAAAACAGGTGTTGTACATAAAAGGTGGGAATAATAACTTTATTACAATGATGCTTTCTGTATTGTCTTTAATATCCGTGGTAAAATGAAATGAAAACATCCAGGGAAAACAAAGCATTCTGTTGTGCTTTTATTCCGACTTTCAGAACAACTCAATGAAAAGCATAAACGCAGGAAAATCTCCTCCACGTTTTTCATCACAGTAGCTGTAACTTCTTCAGATAATGACATTACTGAATCAGTCTTTATTTAAACACATTGGTTTCCTGCTAAAAACATCCCAACCTGTCGGGCTTGAACAAAACTATTTGAATGACATTCACAATTGCCTCGTTAAAAATGTATAGCTCCCAGTACATACCAAAAAAAAACTTTTTTATAGGCTTAAACATTAAAAACGTGTCCCTATTAAAAACTTAATTTCAATGGTGCATCGTCAGAAAACTTAGTTAAAAACCTGTTAAATAACATAGTTTAAAAACCATAATATATTAATTTAAAATATGCATTTGCTGTGTTACATTAAGACATTAAGAAGTGTTCAAGCTCCCTCTTGTGGCCAAACATATGCACCACTATTAAACACAATGAAAAGAAAGAGAGAGAAAAAGTATTCTAACATTTTTTTTTTTTTTTTTTTTTTTTTTTACAATTTGTGCTGACATTTAGAAACTAACTTGGAGATTGATAATGCATATTTAAAATGCTATGTTTTAAAAGAAGTGGTGCCTAAGGGCTTATGAGTTTACAGGTTCCCTAACAATGTATTAGAAGGGAGTGATTACTACAAGGATTTATTAGAATTGTTTAATAGATGTGGAATTGATGTCTTGAGACTTATGATCAAGGAAAACGAAAGGGTAAAGGATGAATTAAATAAACAAATAGAAATACTAGATAAATGTATTAGGGAAGATTTAATATTTAGTATTGAAGAAAAAGTTAAATATTACAAAATAAAAGATAGTATAGATGCTAAATGTGTTGATTTAGTTAATAGAAAAATTAGGAAGCTAGAAAGAGATATTCATGAATATCGGAATAACACAAGTTACCCTAAACCACATAACCAGCATGTTTTTAAGGGGGATTATGGACAGAAAAACTTTACTGGAAACAATAGAGAAACTACAAGAGTTGGGGAAAATATTAATGACCTGGATGAGTTTGAGGAAGAAAGGCCCTTGCGTAGATCAGAAAGGATAAAGAATAAGGGTGATTACAATTATCAACACCCGAATTACAAACAGTTATAACCAGAACCATAATTTTTAATGGAGTGGTGGGAAGAAGGACAGATATTAAATGGAGAAGAACGCACACAAGTCCCCCCCACCTCTGCACACTTGGTGAATGAAATAGGCGAATACAAAAATTATTTCAACAATTTTACTGTCTATAATTACAGCTCTTTAAAATTGGAACAGGAACATTTTACTTTATTTTCCAAAGGGCTTAAATACATTCCTAGGAAAAAAGGAGATGTGGCATGGACACTTATGGATCTTAAAACTTTTTTTAGGAAAATTAATTTAGGTTTGCTTGTTAATCACAGCAGTAACACTAACTAACTTAAATGAATTATACAAACTAAGCATTACTAACCCACCATTACATCCCCAATTAAGAAATTTGGAAAAAGTTATAGAGAAAGAAATCTGGGGGAAAAGTATCAGCATATTCACTTCAAAGGAAATTTAAGTGAAAAAGAAATACAAGTATTAAACAACTTAAGAAGGGATAAAGAAATAAGGGATGTTAAGTTGTCTATCTCGCCTTCATTCTTGCTGGATGGGTTCGGAGCCGACCTCGGCTCCGACTCAGCCACTCTAAAAGCTCGAGAGTTGGTTCCACCGGCTCGAGGCTCCCCTTATATCCCACAATGCTAGGCGAGAGTTACCTCAGATCTCGTTTGCCGCTACAGCTTCGAGGTTGGTTGCTTCTACCGGTTCCTGGTGAGTGTTAACTTTTTCTTGTAAAGTTACTCTTTTAAACCCCTTTTAAGTTTAATTTCTTCTTAGTTAGTGTAGATTACAAAACTTTATCCCCGACCCTAAATTTTTCCGTTTCTTTACCAAAGAACCTTTGGTTCTTCCTTTGGGCCCTTAGGCCTTCCCTTCCCTAGTGGAGTGTTTGTGTTTCTTGTAGTTTATTTTAGTTTTCTGTACCTTAAATTCTAGTATTACTACTAAAATTATTATTTTTTACTGACAGGGTATAACTTGTGTGTTTGGGTGTGTGTTTGTGTACACCTGTCAGTCAGGGAAATGTCTAAAGAAGCAAAGGTCTCCGGATTCAAGAAGTGTGATGCGTGCTGTCAGAAAATGTCTCTGACAGACGCTCACACTTCTTGTGTCTATTGTCTGGGGCCTTTGCACCTGCAGGACTCCTGTGCTGTGTGCCATGGCTTCAGCCCCAGGGTCCTGCAGGAAAGAAAGAACAAATTAATTCTTAGAGGCTTACTGAAGCCAGAGGATTCCCTGTCAGTTTCAACAGGGAAGCCCTCTAAGACATCGAGGTCTTCGGCTCCGGCTACTGAGCCGAGACCTCAGGTTGTTCAACCTTTGCCTTTATCGGCTCCGGCTGGAGCCGATAAGTCTCAGTCCACAGTTTCTGTGGCTCTCGGCTCGCCGGAGCCGAGGTTATTGAGGTTCCCGTGTCGGCTCCGACCAGACCTTCGGAGCCGACAACTAGGAAGAGGTCTAGGTCACCATCTCTTGGCTCCGTTCATTCGGCTCCAGGTTCTCCCCTGCTGTCTGAACGGAGCCAAAGGTCTCATTCCTCTAGGTCATCGAGGCTGTCCGATCATGACCTACAGAGGGTAGTGAGTCGACTACTTAAGTCCGAGGCACTAGCCCAGATGCTTCAGAGCCCGACTCATCAGTCGGTGCCTGCCCCGGTCCATCAACTTTTTCCTCCTTCGACTCTCTTGAGTTCGGAGCCGGGTCGCGTCGGAACCGAGACTGTGATTACCTCAGGGCCGAGCCAATTGTCTTCGGCTCCGTCGTCGGCTCCGTTTTCTTCTTTGGAAGAATCTCGGCGCCGGACTTCCCTCGTCGGCTCCGAGGGGGTGAGTGGCATCGGACCCTTGTCCGACCCCCCTCTCCCTCTCGGGGCTTCGGCGCTGGTGAGTTCGGCTCCGACATCGACCTCGGAGCCATCACTGTCGGTGCCGAGGGGGGTTCTTAGCTCCTCGGAGCGGGGACCTCTGGCTCTGCCTGACAGGGGTGCATTCGAGGTCATGCGGAGTGTGTTAGAGCCTGGCTCTACTCCACAGTCGGCTCCGCCCCCCCTCCCTCTATGCTGCCTCAGGGTAAGTCGACTCACTCCCTCATCCCGGACCGCAGAGAGCCAGCTCCTCAGGAGCCCCCTGTGGGGATTTCATCCTCTTCCGAGGCCTCTCCTGATTTGGCAGAAGAGCCCCCTCGGAAGAGGAAGTGCAAGAGGAAACACATTGACTCACCTGAGTCTATCACGTCAGACACAGATTTGGATGATTCTGAGGGTTCCCCCCATTCCTCTTCTGAAGATGTCTCATTTGCAGACATTCTGGAGATCCTGAAACAGAGGGGAAATTGGCCAGCCCTCAACCCTTCGGAGGACGAATCTGTGTATCTTGAGGCATTTGGCTCGCCCTTCCACCTCCTGGGTGTCCCCCTTGACCCCTCATGCAGGTGGTTGCTAAGAAGGCATGGACGGCTCCTGATTCAGTGGACCCCACTCCCAGGAGACCCTCTAAGTTCATCACAGCTCCATCAGACAAGCAATTTTTATCAAAAGGAGTTTCTGTGGATGCTATGGTGGTAGCTGCTGCCACAAAGAAGGAACTGGCTGATCCTTCAGTGCCTGTCCATCCACCTAACAAGGAATCTAGGTCCATGGATAGGTACGGGAAGCGGATGTTCTCCTCAGCGACATTTACCATGCGTTAGCTGAACTACCTGTGCCATTTCACTCGTCTTCAAAGGGACTTGATCAAGGAAGCGAGTGAAATGTTGAAGGATCCTACAGCTGCGGGTTTCCAAGAAAAGATGAACACGCAGCTGGCTACCCTTAATTCCATATCCAACTCCTCCATGCGCCTCCTCTCTTATGCGGCCGATGGAGCGAGCAGAGCCGCAGGCACAGGGGTAGCCTTACGTAGGCACGCCTGGATGCGGCTATGCAATTTTGCGGACCCTTTCAAGACGTCTTTCACGAACTCCCCTTTTGATGGATCATCTCTCTTTGGTCCGCAAGTGAAAGAAACCCTGACTAGGTGCGAGACTGATGGCAAGACCCTTTCTGCCGTCGGAGTCCGTTTTTCGACTCCTTCTAGGCCTTACCCCAAAGGCCAGAAGGGTGGAAAGATGTGGTTCCGTAAACAATCTCAAGGGACTTCGCCTGACGCACAGAGTCGTTTTCCTACCAAAGGCAGAGGTGGGAATAACAATGGTAGACGTCGCCCTAGGGGCAGGGGGGGTCCGCAGAACCAGGGCAATCGGGAAGCTTTTCCTGACAAGCCTTTTCAGCATCCCTGAGGTGTTGTCTGACTGCCCATCTTCGGAGGCAGTCGGGGGAAGATTGTCACTGTACCCAGAAGCCTGGCTATCCCTAACTCAAGACAAATGGGTACAGTCCATCATTTCCGAAGGCTATTCTATCCCCTTTCTTCGTTTTCCAAATCAGTCAAAAAAATCCCTTCCAGATGTTCCACCCGCTCAAAGGGATATAGCAGCTTTGTAAATTTCCAAACTGCTTGCAAAAGAGCAATTCAGTCAGTGCCAGCAGACCAACAAGGATCCGGAATCTACTCAAGGTTCTTTTTAGTTCCAAAGAAAACAGGGGACTGGAGACCGATTTTGGATCTCAGTGTCTTGAACAAATCAGTCAAGAAAACAAGATTTCGGATGGTCACGCTGCAATCCATTCTTCCCCTTTTGGGCAAAGGAAACTGGATGTGCTCTATAGACCTTCGGGATGCGTACTATCACATAAAAATGAACAGACGCCCCAGAAGATTCCTCCGCTTCAGGCTGGGAACCAGTCATTTTCAGTTCAGGGCCCTGCCCTTTGGTCTCACCACTGCCCCCCGGGTGTTTACCAAATGCATGGCAGTGGTAGCTTCTCACCTGAGACGACAAGGATTCCAGGTGTTTCCATATTTGGACGACTGGCTTCTCACAGCTCCCACCAAGCATCTCCTTCTGATGGCCAGAGATTATACCTTTCGCGTTTGTCAAAAACTGGGTATTTCAATAAACTGCGAAAAGTCTGTTTTGTCGCCTTGTCGTACTATTACCTACATAGGCGCAAATTTAGATGCTATAAACATGTCTGCAAGGCTAACGAACCAAAGGATATCAGACATTCACAAATTGGTGTCTCTTCTTCTCAACAACAACAGAGTCAAAGCCAGGTTAGTTCTAAAGGTGTTGGGAATCATGTCAGCGGCCATACCTCTCCTTCCATTGGCCAGATACCACATGCGGATCCTTCAGTGGATGCTTTTTACTCAATGGTCATACCAGGAACTTCCAATGTCTCACACCATTATGATCACGCAAGCGTGCAAAAAGCATCTCATGTGGTGGATGTCTTCCCCCCAGCTCCTGTCGGGAAGACCATTTGTTCCACCTCCTCCGGTTGCTACACTGACAACGGATGCCTCCCTGATCGGGTGGGGGGGGCATTATCAGGGCAGGACAATCCAGGGCACATGGCAACCAAACGAATGCCACTTGCACATAAATGTTCTGGAGATGAGAGCAGTGCTTTTAGCGTTGCAAGCCCTTCAAGACTCTCTTCCCTTGGGAACGATTGCAATCCAGACAGACAATATGTCTGTAGTGTGGTACATCAACAAACAAGGCGGAACCAGATCATACCCCCTGTGTCGAGAAGCACTCAGACTGTGACAATGGGCGATTTCTTCTCAGCGTTTTCTGATAGCAACGCACATCCCCGGGAAGTCCAATCACATTGCGGACAAGTTGAGCAGAGCTATACTCATGCCTCACGAGTGGTCTCTGAAAGACTCTGTAGTGAGAGAAATCTTTCTCAAGTGGGGTCAGCCTTGCTGCGATCTTTTTGCTACTCCCCAAAACAGCAAGTGCAGAGAATATTTCACTCTATTCCCTTTACCAGGCCAACCCAGCAGGGACGCTCTAGTCCAAGTTTGGCCCCGGGGACTTCTGTATGCATTTCCTCCTTTCCCACTGATCTCTCAAGTAATACAGAAAGCTATCGCTCAGAAGGCCTCATTGATCCTCATTGCTCCTTACTGGCGTCGACAAGTGTGGTTCCCCTTTCTACATCAATTTCTTTTAGAGCGACCGTGGAATCTGGACCTAGTTCCAGATCTTTTGATCCACCAGTCAGGTCAGTTTCATCGCTCCCTCCCCTCTCTGAACCTCACTGCTTGGTTCCTCCAATTCCAACCGTAGCCAGGCTTCCTCAATTATCTCACTCTGTTAGAGATATATTGATAGCTTCCCATAAATCTTCCACTCGAAAGATTTATTTGAGTAAGTGGAAACGCTTCTCATATTGGGCACAAGGAAAGGACATAGACCCTTTCACCGCTTCCATCCAACTAGTCCTTGATTTTTTAGCTGAACTCTTCCATGCAGGTTCATCTCCATCTACACTTAAGGTTCAATTGGCAGCCATTTCTAACTTCCATGTGGGTATTTCTGAATCTGCCCTAATGTCCCACAAGCTTTGCAAAGCCTTTTTGAAAGGAGTTTTTCTTCTCAGACCTCCTATAAGAAATCCTCCTTCTCCTTGGGACCTAAATTTAGTTCTTGCTTCTTTGATTCTTTCCCCTTTCGAACCTGCAGCTTCATGTTCCTTGAAATTATTATCATGGAAAACTCTCTTTCTGGTGGCTATTACATCAGCCAGAAGAGTTTCAGAACTTCAAGCACTCAGTTGTCGTCCTCCTTATCTTTTGTTCCATAAGGACAGAGTATCCTTACGAACTAACCCGTCTTTTTGCCTAAGGTGGTTTCAACATCAAATCTAAACCAAAGCATTGACCTCCTGTCTTTTTCCAGAGTATTCCAATAGGTCTGAACAAAAGTTACACTGCCTGGATGTTCATCGTCAATTAAGGTACTACTTGGATAGAACAAAACAATTCAGAAAATCTGATCAGCTGTTTGTCTCCTATGCTGAAAGCAGAAAGGGACTTTCAGTTTCAAAGGTATCATTATCCAGATGGCTAACATCTTTGATTTCCCTGGTATATGAAATTAGACAACAGAAATTGCCTAATAAACCTAAGGCCCATTCCACCAGAGCTTTGGCTACTTCTTTAGCCTTCCAAGACAGACTGCCTATTAACACCATTTGTGCAGCGGCTACTTGGGCTACTCCTCACACTTTTATTTCTCATTATAAGTTGGATTTAGCTTCTAGGCATAGAGCTAACTTTGGTTCCACTGTTCTCAGGAGTCTGTTCCGTTAGGCCACCCGGGACAAGGTGCTAGGACGGTCCCATCCAGCAAGAATGAAGGCGAGATAGACAACTTAACATATAGAAGTTATGTTCTTACCATAACGTTCCATGTTAGTTGTCTTCTTCTCGCCTTCTTGGCCCCACCCTCCTTCGCCCTGGCCTGGACAGACCTAGAGGAGTTGTGATCGTGACCTCTCTTTCTACCACCTCTTTCTTAGTCATATGCTATTATGCATATTTCTTGGTTCAGGATGTAGGTCACCCTTCTTTCTTCCTGTTGTTAGAGGTGGACTCTGTTTTTACTGTTATACTGTTACTGTTATAAGCTGGGGTTAGCTTACAAACGAGATCTGAGGTAACTCTCGCCTAGCATTGTGGGATATAAGGGGAGCCTCGAGCCGGTGGAACCAACTCTCGAGCTTTTAGAGTGGCCGAGTCGGAGCCGAGGTCGGCTCCGAACCCATCCAGCAAGAAGAAGGCGAGAAGAAGACAACTAACATGGAACGTTATGGTAAGAACATAACTTCTATTTATAAAACCTGATAAGGGGGGGGGGGTGGAATGGTGCTTATTGACAACGTCATATGAAGGGAAAATGAATGACATGTTAAAGGACACTACGAGATGCGCTATTGTGTCAAGAAATTAAATTAACATTGGCTATAGCAAAGTAGATATTGTTTTGAAGGACCTTTTGTTGGAAGGACTAATAGATCAAAAACACATGGTTACTTAACAGTAGGGAAACCTAGAATTCCATCAGAATTTGGAATACCTAAGACCCACAAAAATGAGAGAAATCCCCCATTGAGATTAATAGTTTCTGCAGACGGTTCCAAGACTTTACCTTTAGCCAAATATATTGACAAGAAATTGAAAAAATATGGCTTAAAAGGAAAAATATTTTTAAGGATTCTTGGGACCTGTTAAAGGAAATAAATAGGAATTTTGAAGTTTCAAATACTACATTTATTACTATTGATGTAATAGACCTCTTTTCTAGCATTCCACATTTAGAAGGGTTCAAATGTTAGAAGAAATACTATATGGGGATACTGAAATTTAATAATGAAGAAAGGTTGACGTGTTTACAGCTTATGGACTTAGTATTAAAGCACATTTGTTTTTTCACTGAGAATTTTACCACCATATTAAGGGAGTAGCAATGGAGACTGCTTGCGCCCCCACGTATGCTAACCTTGTACTGGCTACATGGGAGGAGAAATTTATTCTGAACTCCCCTTTCAACACCTGTTGGCATCTTTACAAGCATTTTCTGGATGACATATGTATTTTCTGGATTGGAGATACTGATGTCATCACAGAATCCATGGAAATGATGAAAAATTCCACAACTTTTCTTGATTTCACATGGAATATAAAGAATGACACCCTTCAATACCTACATGTAGAAATATACAAAAAGGAAGGGTGTTTGCATTCAAAGGTATTCAGAAAAAATGCATACACAAATTCTTTTTTGCACTTTAATAATGCCCACCTGTTTCACTGTAAGAAAAACATAGTGAAAGGGCAATTTATCAGAGGAAGCCAAATGACATCAGAGGAATGTGAATTCAACAATGAGATAGATTTCCTCATCAAGATGTTTAGGGAAAGAGATTACCCTGAGGAAGTGTTGAAAGAGTTGAGGAAAGTAGTGAGCTTAAAAAGGGACTCGCACTTTAAACCGATTTTATGAATGAATGATGAAAACAGCACCAAAGAACTTGATAATGGAAATCAGTACACTAAAGATTTCAACCATGCCATGGTTTTGGAATTTAATGCAAGTACCCCACATATTAGGAAAATTATTATAAAAGAATGGTCAAGGTTTATAAGTATTACAGACCTAAAAGGGCTTCCATCGAGTGATATAAGATTTGTGTATAGTAATTCAGCAAATCTAAAAAACTTGTTAGAGAATGTTACAGAAAATAATAACAGACAAAGAATAGGCACTTTTAGATGTGGACGTGTAGTCAGTGCAAATATGTAATAAAAGTGAAATCAGTTTAAGTAGTAGAGGTAGATTACTGACGAGTAAGGGATTTTTTTAATTGTGAATCTTTTGGATTGGTTTATTTGGTTACATGTGATGTTTGTGGGTCCTTCTACATTGGAAAAACAGAAAACTAAAAAGAAGGATCTACAAACATTTAAATGACATCAAGAATAAGAAAGAAACCAATGCCATGTACAAACATAGCTTGGAATGTGGAGAGGCAAAATTCTCCTTTTTTGGCCTTGAGGGGGTGAAAAAAGACATCAGAGGGGGCCTTTGGGAGGAGAGGATTGAATACAAAGAAATGTGGTGGCAATTGACACTGGAGGCAGCATCTCCCCCTGGCCTAAATGAGACCGTCTCTATTAAATCTTTGTTAAAAATGAGAGCTGCTAAATTGTAAAAGAAAAAATGTTAGAATACTTTTTCTTTCTCTTTCTTTTCATTGTGTTTAATAGTGGTGCATATGTTTGGCCACAACAGGGTGCTTGAACACTTCTTAATGTAACACAGCAAATGCATATTTTAAATTAATATATTATGGTTTTTAAACTTAGTTATTTAACATGTTTTTAACTCAAGTTTTCTGACTATATGTATCATTAAAATTAAGTTTTTAATAGGGACACATTTTTAATGTTTATTACTATAAAAAAGTTTTTTTTTTGGTACGTACTGGGAGCTTTAAATTTTTAACGAGGTAATTTGTGAATGTCATTCAAATGGTTTTGTTCAAGCCTGATAGGTTGGAATGTTTTTAGTGGGAAACCAATGTGTTTAAATAAAGACTGATTCAGTAATGTCATTATCTGAAGAAGTTACAGCTACTGTGACGAAAAACGTGTAGGAGATTTTCTGCGTTTATGCTTTTCATTTTGTTCTGCAAGTTGGAATAAAAGCAGAACATAACACTTCGTTTTCCCTGGATGTTTTTTTCATTTCATTTTGCTGGTTATAGTTGTGGCTTAACCATAGGCTGCCGTTTCATTTGAGTTTAATATCAGTGGTGTCACAGATAAATACAAAAAAATAGTGAACTGTATTAAAAATGTAGAGTGCAAATACCAGTGTTACAGGAGACACACTTGGAAAGAACTGAACATGTGAATTTGATAAAGATTTTCAGGATGGTTTAGCAGAATATCTGGGACAAAGGAAAAGAGGAGTATTTGTGTCAATTGCATGAGGAGCTCCAATAGTGATGGCACCTTTTTTATCTTCTTCTAACGACAGATTTGCAGTGCTTAGCAAGGGAGGAGGATTACACTGACATGTATTTATATTCCACCTAAAACTGCTATGATGGAGCTTAAGAAAATTCTGGGAGAAAGTCCGTTTTCAGCAAGGAATATTGCTTATAGATGGGGACTGAAATCTGATTTGCAACAGTGAAGATATGTCTGGGGAGTTCCGGAGGGCAAGTATAAAAGAGGGTAGATTTTTGAAGAAATTTTTATGAAAATGTTTGGCATGGAAGATGTGAATTCAGTAATAAGAGTTCAGAGTGAATTTACATATTATTCCCCAAGATACAGAAACTGGGTGAGGCTAGACAATGTCTATTTTACAGGAGCATGTGCATTTAATAGGGTGGAAATAGAGAGAGCTATTGTTAAGAAGTAACCGGAATTATTTAGAGGGACTGACTAATGTTAAATTATTGTAGAATAGGGGGAATCTCATAGAACAAGAAGAGGATCAACTGCAGAATGCTAAGCGGAAAATAAGGGATTTACCTCTGTAATATACACAAGTTTAGAAAGATTGCTGTAGAGCAACTGTTTTTTTTTAACACTAGAGCAGAAAAATTTTTAGCACAGTGACTTGGGCAACAGAAAGTAGAAAGGGCTGTCGACAAGCCTAGGAGGTAACAAGAGAATCCTGTAGAGGTATTAGAAATATTTTGGAAATTCTAAGTCTGTATAAAGCAGAGAAATAATGAAATCAAGAAAAAAGGTACAAATGGAGATGTGTATGGAAGAATTAAATATGCCAAGGTTAGAGGTAGAAGAGGTTCAATTGCCAACGGTTGGAATAAGACGAAATAGAAATTGTGATGTATAACTAATCTGAAGGTAAGTCCCTAGGAATAGATGGCATTCTTGTGGAAGTTTGGAAGCTAGGAGGGGAAAAAACTGAAAGATCTGGAAGGTTTTGTTTAACAGTATTTTAAGAGAATTACCATCATTGTGGAAGAAAGCAGTGGTAGCTGTATTACCTAAAGAGGGTAAAGATCTGTCAGATCCAGCTTCATACAGGCCCCCCCATTTCAATACTAAACCATGATTATAAAATGTTCATGGCTAAAAGAATGGCAAAAGTAATGCCAAAATGTTTAGATATCGATCAGTGTGGTTTTGTGGAGGGGAGGCAAAATTTGGCAACATTAGCAGAACATTGATGATCCAGATTGAAGCAGAATGTAAGAAAATACCATTGTTATTGTTTGGTCTTGATGTAGAGAAAGCATTTGACAGAGTAAGCTGAGACTTTTTATGAGCAGGGCAATGGAAGCATTTGCATTTCCAGAAAAAAAATTGTAAGGTTGATTAGAAAAATAAATGAGGGATTGGAGGCAAAAATTAAAGTGGGTGGGGTCCTCTGTGAGCAGAGGAACCCAGCATGGGTGTCCTCTTTTTCCTTTGTTCACCATTGGCAAAAAAATGAGGGACTCAGGAATTCAAGGATATAATTGGTGTGGTATTGAAGAAAAGCTGTCTCTGTTTGCAGATGATATTATTTTATACCTAACAAAACCAGAAAGCGACATTACAGTGTTGTGTAACATTTTGAGACAGTTTCAAATCTTTTGGGGATACAAAATTAATGAAGCTAAAACAAAGGCAACAGCGGTAAATTATGTACCCACGTGTGAATTGGTTCAGCAATATCCATATTTATGGGGGCATGATAAAATTAAGAATGTAGGAGTATGGATTAGAAATGATTCTGGTGTAGTAGCTATGGATGTGTGGGAATAGACTAAACAAAAGATAATACAAAAAGTGAGAAAAATGGAGGCTCTGCTGTATGGATATGGATAGTAAGGTACAAGCAGTTAAAATGTTTTTAGTCCCATTAGTCTTGTACACAGGTCAGGCATATTTTATCAACCATAGGAGAAGTTGTGGATAGCAATTAATAAAGAGCTGAATTACTTTATCTTTGAGGATAAGACTGCAAGAGTCAAGTGGGATAAGCTGATTCCTCAGCAGAACAGGATGGATTGGGGTTACCTGATTTGAAAGGGTATTTCAGAGGTACACAGTTAAGGCTCCTATATGTAGCACAAGCAGAAAACTATAATTCAAAGTAGAAAGCTATGATGATGAAACGGGGGGAGGAGGGCTCAAGAAATAAGGAGGGACTGGAATTTTGGATACAAGCCTTTAAGGCGAATAACAATAATTTTAGAGAATATTGTATCTATAAAGTAGCAGAAAGTGTCCTAAAAACTAAGCAAACATGGGAATTGAGAAAGAAGATTCTGCTGATAGGGTTGACTACAATTAAGGATATAGACAATAGGCAAGAGGGGAACCAAGGTTTTGGGAGCAAATAACTAAAGAGGGAAAGATGATAGAATGGGACAACAGTAAGAATTTATTTGGACTGCAGGTTAGAGATTGCCTTCCCTGTCGAGGATTGATATTGGAATATAGGCAAAGAGAAATAGTGGTCCTAAACGAAAGACCATCACTGGTAGAGTTTTTAGTAGAATCTAGAACAGAAGCTGCCATTTTTAAAAAAGGAATAATTAGTAGAGTATATAATATATTGCATGATGGCTGTAAGAATCGATCAGAGGAGGTTAGTAAGGATTGGCAAGAGAATGGATAAGCAATTCACAGAGAAACAATGGGAGGATACATGTACGTCTCTTGTATGCAACAAAATCTTGAAGATTTAGGATTTTTGCATGGAAATATTTACATAGATATTTTTATACTCTGACTCCAGCAAATTTTATTTCAGGTAGATAGCAAATGTTGCAGGTTTGATGAGGAAGAAAGAGGGAATTGGGCATATGTTTTCAGGGAGTGTCGTGAGTTAGTGGACCTTGAGGATTCCTTGTGGGATGCATGGTCATGAGCGAGATGATTGAATACAGTAGCACAGATAAAACAACTGGAATTGAGATCTTTAGAAAATGGAACTACATAGGAAAAAATGGGAATTTTGGGAACTGATGTGTAATGTTTGCAACTGGGAGTGTCAGTATGGTTTGTGATGTAAAATGCTTGCAACTAGGTTTGTGTCATTGTGGATTGTTTCCATTTTATGTAAATGTAAGATTGCCTGTGTCATAAGTGGTGGTTTAATAAAGCTTTTTCTTGTTTAAAAAAGGGCAGGATTATGTAATGTTTACATTATATGATATATATAGCAATTTATGTGAAGTATAATGTTTGTAAACATGAACTTGTTGATACAGTTTGATTTTATATAAATGTAAATTTGCCTACGTCACGTGATAATTCAAGATGGTACACAGTTGTCAGAGTATATTTCTGAAGCAATGGTGTATGAATCTGATATGGTAGATGCTCCAAATTCACATGTAGAGATCTGTGAGGAGTTGTGAAAGGATCTCACAGATTTGAAAGAGTAGTATGACCTCTTGAGTGAGGTGGAAATTTTGAAAGAAAATTGGATTAACTTAGAAGGGTGAGCCCAGAGGAAGAACATGCATATTATTAGGATTCCTGAGACAGCAGAAGGAATAACCTGTGTCCTCTACATTCAAGACAAATTGGCAACATTTGCTTGGGTTACTAACTACACATAATAAAATGGTGCAGGCCCATCGACCATATGTACTGACCCAGTATAGTACTTGGCCAGTGCATGTACTAGTGAGATTTGGAGACGTATAAATTGTAAGATCTTGTTTTGTCCTTACTGTGGAGGGAATGAAAAGTGCATAAAGTGGACGGCAAGAGAAGACTTTTGGTTATGATTACTCATTTTGCTCTAGAAGGCAAAAGGGTGCAGTTCTTGTTGGCCATACGAGAGTGCCACCAAGTTTTATTTTCCCTTGTATGGCTGCTCCTAGAGTATTCTTTCAGACTGGTTTTAAAATGTTTACTGAGTAGCTGTAAGCAGTTCAGACTGTAAAGCAGCATAAGCGGAACAGAGCGGATGTAGTGGATATAAGTGAAAGTGTATAAGTAATGTGGGGTTTGAGGCCACAGTGAGAATGATCTGACAGCATTTTTGAGATTAGTTGTTGTTGTTTGTCTTTCGGCTTTTTCCCGGTAAGGGGTCGCCACAGCGGAACTCCGGTCCGCTAATGATTGGCAGTAGATTTTTATGAAACGCCGAGGTTCCAGCTCAACGCCCAACCTTCAACGAAGGCACGTCCATTTACGCACGCATGTCTTTTGAACGCTACCCAACCACGGGGAGGACATGCAGACTCCACACTGAAGGCACTCCCAAGCCACGCCGAGAATCAAATGGGAGAACCTCTTGCTGTGAGGTAACAACGCTATCGCCATACCAGTGCAAGCATAAAAAAAGTTTGCAACTGCTAAAACTCTTGTCATGTAAGTAAAAGGGAAGAAGTAGTTGATCCATCATTGAACCCCTTTTTCCTGTTTTCCTCGTGGTGATGGGATATTCCGTCAACTGTCGCCACCTTTCTCACTTCACTGCAACTCTCCTACTTCTGGCTTTGTTGTTTTCTTGTGCACTCCATCCATCTCTTTGGATGCTCTCTAGTTTTGAACAAGACTGCTGGATGAAAGAGGAATGAACTGAAGTAACTAATATAGAATTCCATGGAATTCTCAGGTTTGGAATTCCCAAAAAGTTTTTTTTTTTTTTTTTTTTTTTGCAGGGCATCCCCACTTCTTTGTATACACTGTCTGAAATTGATATACCTTGGAGAAAGGAGAATTACTCCAAGCCATGGTGATGTCAGACTTGGTATGTCCCCATTTTCACACACACCTGCTTTAGTTTCGGGGCTTGCACCAAAAATAGAAGGATAGACACTTCTCTAAGCCATTTCAATGTAATGAACCACAGTTGTTGCTTTCTTTTTCTTACGTTTTGTCTATGACTGGGCTAGGAAGTCTTCTGGAGTATGTATTTGGACCTTGGAGAATTCTAACTTCTGTAGAGAGTTAAATGAAGGGTTTCTGGATCACTTAATTTTAAGACATTTATTTTATTCTTGAAGTTTCATGCTTCCAGAATAAGTAATTTGAAATCACAACAGTTGCAGTTAGTTTTTCTTTCTGTCACCAGTCTGTCTGTGCAAACCATGTTTTCTTTTTTCTGTGCAACTGCAATGCTGTCTTTACGTAAAATCAGATCTTTTTAAATATAGAGTGTTTTCATTTGTTAACTTGTAAAAGCTTGTGACTGATGTCTAATTTCATTATTGAAGGGTATTCTTTCAACATTGGTGTAATTGTTGGCATCCATTCCTTTAGAAAAAAGACTGGTTTTCAGCTGTTATGTTAATGCTTTTTGTCTTATTGGGAGAGAGAGAGTTCAGTAACCGAAATATTAGTACTAAGTTACTAGTCTTATTGGTGATAGTGCAGAAGGCTACTATCATTGGAGAGGTATAACTGGAGAGGCATCTGTAGCCTTCCTGGGAAATCTTGTGAACATGTATGTATGCGAAGATAGCTTGGTCAGGTCTCATTTACTGCTGGTAAGACTGCACTAGAAGGCACTGTGCTCTGAAGTTTGTAAAATCCTGGGTAGTCTGTGGCTTGCCACCAAGCCTTGTAGGTGGTGGCAGTATAAAGCTTATTCGAATGAGCAAGGTGTCAGTCCTGATCCAAGGCAGTACTGTGCATTTTTGTCTTGCGTTCTTAAACCAGTCTCTGTTTGCATACGTAAATACACACCAGTGATATGGATTTGGGTTCCTTAACCCCTTATACCTCTCTCTTGTGGTATTGATGTAGTCCGGTCTGTGCATTACATTGTTTGGTAAGAGCAAGGTGGGCTTTAAGGCCTGTGCATCTGTTCTCACACAAAGTAGGTAGATGAGCAAGGGAATTTACTTATCTCCTGTTTTATTGGAGGACAGTTTTTTTTTTTTTTTTTTTTTTTTTTTGGGTGGGAGTTTGAGTCATTGTTAGGGGGCTATATTTAGAGTTTGTAAATTGTGTTTAAACTACCACATTTGTAGCATAATTTGAAGATTGGAAGATTGAAAGATATTTACTCCCGGGTTATAAATTTAATGTACTAAAGTATGATTCTTGAATGGCGTTATTGGTTGGGAGAGGCCAGTGTGGGTTTAAAGAGTAAAGGAATAATACATAGTATTGAAAATTTGTTTTCCTGTGCAACACAGTTGTCTTAAGACAGTGTCTGAAAAACTGGATGAGTCCAAGGTTGTATTCAATATTGTGTTTTGATAAGGTTTTGTATGTAGTGTGGTCTGGAAGCTTTTCTTTCAAATGTTGGCTGGAGGCTATGTTTCTGTATTGACTAAAAAGAAATACTTTGTCAGACAAAAGGGGTGAAATGAAAATATACATGATGGAAAAAAGGGACGACTGTAGTATAGAATGTAAATAGTTTAACCAGTCTCAAAAAGGGGGAGGTGGAGTATTTACATATGTGAAGGTATGTATTTGTACA
Source organism: Protopterus annectens (assembly GCF_019279795.1). Lineage (NCBI taxonomy): Eukaryota > Metazoa > Chordata > Ceratodontiformes > Protopteridae > Protopterus > Protopterus annectens. Next base: position 1,237,111,383 of record NC_056727.1, on the reverse strand, counting down.
TCTCCAGGCTAACTACACATACTTTCTAATCTGTCCCTCTCTCCACTCTCATTTGTGTATCCTGATTTGCTTCCATAATCTTCTCTCCTGTGACTCATCATATGACACAGTTGGTTAATGTCTACCTGCTGTTGTATTAAAAAAATCAAAATAAAAAAAAAACCTGTGTATGTATATATGTGTGTGTGTGTGTATGTGTATATATATATATATATATATATATATATATATATATATATATATATATATATATATATATGTGTGTGTGTGTATATATGTGTATATATGTATATATATATATATATATACACATATACATATATATATGTATGTATGTATATATATATATATATATATATATATATGTATTTATATATATATATATATGTATATGTGTGTGTTTGTGTATATGTGTGTGTATTTGTGTGTGTATATATATATATATATATATATATATATATATATATATATATATATATTGCACGGAATCCACAATAAGTGCTCGCTCACCTTTAGTGCAGCAATAGCAAGAATACACTCCGTTCGTTAAAATCAGCTATTTAATGCCCATGACAGAATGACAACAATAATTACATCCAGCAAATAGACTTTGTACCAAAGTATTCGAAAGTCCATGAAAATAGAGAACGATAGTTAAAATACATCCAACAAGTTCACTTTGTGCCAAAGTGTTCAAAAGTCCATGAAAATGGAGAACGTAGGTTAAGCGCTTTCACCCGATATTCGGGCTTCTTCAGAACACTGTATACCAAAATAATACGCCTTAAATAAACCTTTTGGCGCCAAAAATGTTTCAAAAAATTAAAGGGACATTGCCCTTTACATATAACAACAAAAGATTAGCGCATATTTAAAAGCGCAGCAGTTTTAACTTTTAAAAAAATCAACATACATATTTAGTATTTTAGATATATATATTATTTTAGATATATATATGACATTGCTTTCAGTATATTTTATTACAATTAATAACTGACAGATCTCTGTTATGAGATGTTTCGCAAAAGTCAGCAAAAAGTTTATTTGCATCACCGATGGTATAAAATGTTAATTAAGCGTTCACTATGTAACATATGTGTTGTAGTTTTGATAGTCATTTAGACTGGTGCACACTTTTTTGAATATTTTGCATTCATAGTGAATGCTTAACTAAAAAGTATGGGAAACAAACTTTTTGCTGACTTTTGCGAAACATCTCATAACAGAGATCTCTCCGTTATTAATTGTAATAAAATATACTGAAAGCAATGTCATATATATATCTAAAATAATATATATATCTAAAATACTAAATATGTATGTTGATTTTTTTAAAAAAGATATATAAAAAACTTAAGTTAAAACTGCTGTGCTTTTAAATATGCGCTAATCTTTTGTTGTTATATGTACAATCAAACATTATCTGCTTATTCTCCTGTACTTGTCTTGAAATAAAAATTGATAGGTGGATGCTTGCTCTTGTTGTTCGCACAATTTATAAAAGTATTGCTGGTGACTGCTGCCCATTTAATTACGCACCATAATGGAACATAAAAAGACATAAAAAGTCTGTTCTGTCACTATTCCTACATATGCATAATATATAGGGCATATAAAGTATATCAAATATAAAAATATTAAAATGTTGGTTTATATCCGTACTACGTCACTTGTCATATTAAATGTTTAATTAATATAGCTCCCAATTACCTAATATCTTATGTATAGTTAAACTATGTCAAATGAAAGCTATATCAGCTGACCTCGATTCAAACAAAGAATGAATGTATGCCAACCATACACAAATCTCTTTTAAATATATTTGGGGTAACATCTTATTCTACTATCTATATTAAAAATTCCAAAATTCTATAAAGGGATGACTGTCCTTCTAGATGAATCTAATGATGAAAATTTCTCCATAACTTAAGTATTATTTACATAAAATTTATTGTACATAAAATTTATTGTACATAAAAATTTTAATTCTTTATTATATATCTATAGTTCAAATACATAATTAATTAAAATTGATCTTATCTAATGTAAATTTGTATAATTATATTAAAAATTGAACTGATTAATTTTCATCAAAAATTAATGCGTTAAAATTGATTTTAATGAAATACTGTCATTTAATCCAGGTGTGGTGGTAGCATCCAAATAGATTTGCCACCATACCTCCTTATATAATAAATGTGTTTTAATGTCACCCCCTCTAGGATCAACTTTAATAGTATCAATTATTGCAAATTTAAATCCTTTGGTATGTCCCTTGGTTTCTAAGTGTCTTGACAGTGCATTAGTTGAATCCTTCTTTCTAATTTTATAATTGTGTTCATAAATGCATTTGTTTAAACTCCTCTCTGTCTTTCCCACGTAGTAACAATTGCATTGATTACAAATCGCCAAATATACTGTCATTTTAGAGTTGCAATTGCCCTTTGAACACTTTATTTTGGTTCTCATAATATTTTGTAGTTTGATTTCCTTGTTTTCGTTAATGTAATTACATTGATTGCAACGTCCACATTTCTTAGTATAATCTTTTATTGTGGTATTATACTTCCTATCATGTTGTATGTGTTTTTGCAATAACATTTTAGTATTGTTGCCCATTTTATAAACTATTCCTGGTTTCATTCCCATAACTTCAGATAATATGGAGTCACCAGTTATTAAATACCAATATTTAGTCAAATCAATAATATCTCTAGATACGCAACTGTATAACATAATGAATGCTCTCTGATGGCTGGTCTTAATATTTTTATTTTTGTTTTTACCACCGTTAATATTTAAGTCAGTGGCGAGTTCTCCTGATGTTTGTTTCCCTAATCCTAATAGGGGTTTATACTTTTTTCCCCACTCTTCTAAAATATATTTAGTCACATTATCCATCATATCAACGGGGTATCCCCTATCTTTGAACATAGTTGTTATTGTATTTAGTTCACAAACCAAAGTATTGAAATCCGATGTCATTCTACAGGCCCGAATGCATTGACCCTTATAGATATTATATTTAAGTTTAGTGGGATGAAAACTATTATATTGCAAATAGTCATTTGAAAATGTATTTTTCCTATGTATTCTGGAATGTAATTTTCCTTCATGTTCATAAATGAATGTATCCAAATAGGCTATACCAGTAGTGTTTTATGCATAGGTGAATTTTAAAAATTCATTACTACCATTGAGAAAAATTGTTCCAAACTGGAATTCCAGAGAATATAAATATTGTCTAGAAATCTTGAATAGTACTCAGTGTGATGATAATATGTACTGGGAAAAAGTGTGTTGAGTTCCCAATCCAGCATGACCAGGTTGGCAAAGATGGGAGCACAAGCTGCTCCCATAGCTACCCCCCTGGTCTGCTTGAAATGCTCCCCTTCATAATAAATGAAGTTGTGTTCCAATACGATATTCATACATTCAATGATCAAATTAATTTCATCCCAATCTAGATCAGAAAATCTTCTCATACTGTTGGTAAAAGCCTTCAATCCTTTCTCTTTGGGTATGCATGAAAATAGATCTATGACATCTATTGTGACAAATAACCATCCCTTATTCCATTTTTCTATAGGATATACCTTCAAAAATTCCCAAGAATCTTTCACCATATGAGGTATTTTGTCATATATATGTTTGTCTCACATCTATATATTTACCTATAGGGAATGTTTTTGATTCACTTCCAGAAG
>NC_056727.1:1237087676-1237097676 GCF_019279795.1 Protopterus annectens | reverse complement strand
GAAAGAGCAACCTGTAACGGTGAGAATGTGATCTATGTAGCAAGTTACATGGTATGTAAAGCATTCTATATAGCTAAGACTAACAGAAAATTCAAAGAACGAGTATTAAGACATATACGGGACATTCATAATAAAATAGAGACTAATGCTCTTTATGTACATTAAAGAAAATCCAGAGCATAACTTTAGATTGATGGTTATGGTACACATTAAGCCTATGGAAAGAGGAGGTGATATAGTGAATAGAACAGAAAAAATTGAGTTGCAATGTATAATTAATTTACGATCCAACCAATTCCCCAAATAAATGCTATAGTTTTAAAAGAAAGGAAACTACGAGGGAAATGAATTATACATCTGCCAATGTAGCTCAGTCAGTTGAGCATCAGACCCTTATCCAGAGGGTCTAGGGCTCGATTCCCAGTCTGGGCACCATGGTGAAAGGAGAAGAAATCTCCAACCATAAATGAAAACAGTTGAATTTACGTTTACTGTGCAAGAAGAAGTTTGGAAAACATTGAAACCAAGAGCTTTAAAGGAATAAAAAGAGTGTAGTTTGCTTATTATATTTTTTTGGCTTATATGTTACAGTCCTCCTTAAGCTTGTTTAGAAAGAAAAGAAAACTAAGAGGGAGTTGAACTATGCATCTACCAATGTAGCTCAGTCGGTAGAGTATTAGACCCTTAAACAAAGGGTTCAGGGTTCTAGCCCTGGTTTGAACATTATGATGGAAGGAGAGTAAACCCCATACTATAAATAAATTGAAGGCACGTTCATTGTGCATGTAGATGTCTGGAAAATATTGAAATTTACAGCTCTAAAGGAATAGAAAGAGTGTTGTTCATCCATTGTTTACGTCAATTAGAAAGGAGAAATGATGTTTACGGAGATCAAAGACATTTGTTAGCGGAAATTTGTCAGCAAATGAAGAAAAGGCATTGAATTAGTAGAGAGTTTGGAATTAGTATGGGAGAAAAAGGAGAAGTGTAATTTGCCAACCAATGGATTACATAACACTAAAAAACAATTGGGATAGCTTCTTAATAAGACTGAGTAAAGAGCTCTGCACAAAGAAAACTCTGATAGAATAACAGGAATCAGCAGTACATCTTCGAATATAAGCAAGCGCTCTTAGTCAGAAAGAGACTTCTTGTCAAGAAACAAGACGCAAAATAAAAAAATTTGTGATTTATGATGTGAGTTAGCAAGTGCATTTATGTAGTTAAGTAAGTGCTATCAGTTTGAAAGAGACCTGATGACATGGAAGTAAGAGCATTTACAAGAAAGTGTTTGATCCTATGTTTTAAAACAAAGGAGAAAGCCACTGTACTTGTGGTTTACCTAATGAAGACAACTTGTGAAAGAGAAGAGGTTGTAGCTCTGTTATAGGCAGACAGACGCCTCCACTATAGAGGCGAAATACATGAAAAATGCTATGCAGGGAGAGTTATTAGTTTTTACAAAAGGCAAATAAGAACATGACATAAAAAGGTGGTGCCTGCATCTTGCAACAGGATACACACAAGCCATTGGAGCAAAAGGAAACGAATAGCAAATTAGGTGAGAGAAAGAATGAATAAACATTGGTAGATTTATTAAAACTTATTTGCATGGAAGAATGTAATTGGCTTCCAAGAAATAAGAACCAGAACATTGGATTGGATTACAAGTACACCAAGAATTAGCATAGAGACTCCCATTGGTTGTGGGGGATGACTCTTAAGTCAGTAGCATGAATATAAATAGAAGTAGCTGCAAATGTTAAGCAGATCTGAAGAAGGTTGATGAACCGAAAGTGCTCATCTCTCTTTTTTGCGTTACAACGCTAACTTTCAAATGGTTAGGTTGTAGCTTTTATTTTGTTTTTTGTTTTAAATCATTTTAATAAAAGTTCTTTTAAAGAAGAAACGAGGAGAAGCGTCTTAAAGATTTTTAACAGAAGTAGCTAAGGAGGAAAGCACCATTCTTTGAAAACATATTCCTTTAACAAATGGGGATCAGTGCCCTTCTCACAGCTGTATGATGATGTGCTGAAAATTAGTGCCTCCCCTTGCTGCTCATGCTACGAAGATATAACTTTTCTCGGTTTCCTTTTTATTCCACTACTATGTCTTAAGTGTCCATGTGTGGTATTGTTCATACCTTTATCAGTTTAGGGCTCAGTGTGAAGGGCAGCATTGTAATTAAACATACTACGTCTTCCTTTATACCATAATTTCTTGTCCACTGGAACATCACTGACTTTGTATTCTCCACTGGTATCATGCTCTTGCTTTGACCAACACATCTACTCGGCAGCACGTGAGCATAAATAGAGGTGTGAGGAAACCTTTAATATTTTTTTCTTTTTTAAGTTGTATCATTTCTTGAATATTTCCAGTGTCATGATCCTTTTGAGTCGATAAAGTGCAGTTGGTGTGATTGGTATATTTCTTTCATATTACATATCAGTCCCTTTCTTAGTAATCAAACTGTTTTTGTTGGAGCAGTTAAATTTATTCATTTTAGAATCCTTATCTGTCTGTATTGTGCCTCTACTTTGCCCACATCACTGCTTCAACCAGTAATCGGAAATACTAATGGGGGATGATTTATGTTCTGTAGTCATCATGATTGATTTTTATTTTCCAAAGTGTCTTTTTAGACAGCCAAACTCTTCACAAGGAAAGTGGTTTATAATTTTTACTCTCTTTTGAATTTCTGATGGTATCAGGTTGTTGCCATTTAGGGTTGTAATGATGGACATTTTAGATGTGGAGACTTGAGTTGCCCTTTTTTGAGGCAGACTACTCTTCCCTTGGATCCGATGAGGTTGGAGCAGAAGACATGCTCTCCATTACCCTCTACCTCAATTTCAGAGCCCAAGACTTCAGTTCTGAGAACTGGGAGCAGGTCACCTGAATCGTCCATCGGGTCAGTCTTCCCTATGGTGCCTACAGGGATCCTGCAAGCCCTGCGCCAGTCCCATCCTTCATCTGTAGCTTCATCCAGATCCTCCAGAAGCCTTACAGAGTATGATGTGGAAAGGATGGTGGTGATGATTATCATGGCTCAGATCCAGATGGAGGTTTTATTGGCTCTGTCCTGTCTTGGATCCATGAGCAACCCTACCATAGTAGACTCTCCTCCTGTGATTTGACCCTCTGTTTTGGAGCCCCAGGACCTTTGCCATCTGAGAGGATCTGTGTCGGACTCGAGGACCTTCACTTCCTCTACTCCAACATTTGCCCTGACCACCTTTTGCTGTGAGCTCTTCAGATCAGAGCAGTTCTCTGAGCTGGGATGTAGAGGTCAGATCCGAGAGGAGAGGTTCTGAACCATCTCTCCCCCTCTGTGCTTCAGCTGTCATCAGCATGGGTCCGATTGAATCTGGTAGATGTGGATCTTCTTTGAAGGCATCAGCCTTGATGGAGTTGGGCAGGGGTTCTTCCGGTCCCTTGGTTTTACAGGCCATTGAAAAGGCTTTTGCTGCAGACAGAGACCTGAACTCTTTGGCTGCTGTTCCACCCCATCAGTTTTTATCGGATCTGGGTACTGGACCTACCATTCCTGTCCTGAGTCAGCCCATTTCTAAGAGCATGCAGGATTCCCCACCAGAGGTGACCCCCACCTCTTCCATTACATCCTCTGAGCATCCCACAGAGGAGGTGCCTCAGAAGAGGATGTGCAAAAGGAGGCACTTAGACTCCCCCATGGAGTCTCTCACCAAAGATTCGGACTTTGAAGGGGAAGGTTCTCCAAAATCACCACCAGAGGATGTCTCCTTTGTGGACATCTTGGAAATTCTCAAAGAAGTGGTTGATCATCCCAAGATTATACTTCTGAGGAGTCCATACTTCTGGAGACCTTTGGGGTGGGCCTGTTTACATTTTGGGTGACCCCCTCATAAATTTGGTGGCACGCCAGGCCTGGAAGGAGCCAGACACTATAGAGCCTGTGTGTAAACAACCTGACAAAATTCTTTCTCCACCTACAGATTTTTCCTTCTGGTCCAAGGGTATTGTGGGTGACGCTATGGTGGTGGCAGCCGGCACTAAGAGCAGCTGAGCAAAGCTCTACTGTCCATCCATTGAACAGGGAGTAAAGAGCGATAGACGGGTTCGGCAAGCACTTCTACGCTTCAGCCACTTTCACGCTGAGACCGCTTAACTACTTGGCACATTTTACTCACCTGCAGAGAGACCTGGTCAAGGAGCTCTCTGAATCAATGGCGGAGACCATGCTGACGGAAGAATTTGAAAAAATTTCTTTGGAGCTGGCCATTCTTTCTTCCCTTGCCAATTTGTCCATGAGGCTTATCTCTGTCAGTGGAGGGTACCTCACAGGTGGCCGACACTGGCATTGTTGTAGGCAGACATGCCTGGATGAGGCTTTGTAACTTCGCAGAGCCCTTTTAAGGCGTCTTTTGGCAATGCTCCCTTTGATGGTTCCTCTTTATTTGGACCATCATTTAAAGACACCCTGACCCACAGCGAGAAAGGGGCAATATCTTGTCTGCTGTAGGGATCAAGTTTACCACCCCTCAGTGGATCTATTCCAGGAATCGGAGAGGGACCAAGAAAATTTGGTTTCGTAAATCCCAAGGGTCTTTCCCTGACCAGTGTTGAGAGTTTCCCTCCAAAGGCAGAGGAGGGGGCTTTAATGGGAGAATGCCACCCCAGAGGCAGAGGCAGTACACAAAATCAGTGCTTCAGGGAACCCTTTTCTGGTAAGCTCTCAGTGCTCCTGAAGTGTTGCCCAGCTTCCCTGCCCTGGAGGCAGTCATAGGCCTTTTTTCTCTGCACTTAAACATCCATCTGGGCCCAATTCATAAAAAAATGTTTGGGTGCAAACCATTGTATCCAGGGGCTGTTGCATTCCCTTTTTCCTTACACCCCCTACACCCCCAAGGACACAAGACTCTCCACAAAGTTCCACCCAGTCAGAGGGAGTTGGCAGTCATAGAAGTTCAAAAATTACTGTGAAAAAAGAGTAATTCAAGAGGTCCCAACCTAACAGAGAGCATCCGGAACTCGTAACGAAAGTGAAGTTTTGGATGGTTATGGTACAGTCTGGATGACTGGATGTGCTCTGTGGACTTAAAGGATGCGTACTCTCCAGGAGTCACTTGCACTTCAGGCTGGGAGCCAGTCCCTTCCAGTTTAGAACCCTATCCTTTGGTCTCACCACAGCCCCCAAGGTGTTTAACAAATGCATGGCAGTGGTCACAGCTCTTCTCAGACTGTGGAGTTTTCAGGTGTTCCCATATCTGGATGACTGGCTCCTAACTTCCCCAACCGGGTGTCAACTGTCTCATGCCAGAGATTCTGTTCCAGATCTTGGATCTCCTAGGCATCACAGTAAATCAGGACAAATCACAACCAGTACCATATCAGTCCTCGGAGTTTATTGGGGCTCACCAGAACACAGTTACCCAAATAGCATCATTGCCCCTACATCAGATAATCACCCTGAGAAACCAAGTTCAGACTTTATTAACTCTTTCTTCTCCTTCCACCAGGCTTGTTCTTAGAGCTGCTGGATGTATGGCGGCTGCCATAACATTAGTTCCACTGGCAAGCTTCTATATGCATGTTCTCTAGTGGACCTGAGCTGTACAGTTCTCTACACTTCTATACTTCACCAATCTCTCTCTCATCCTGTCAGGCTGACAAAAATTTGCAGAGCTCACCTGGAATGGTGGATTCATTCCAACCTGTCGGTTGGCGGACTGTTCATTTCTTCTTTCACCCACAGCCACAGTGACCATGGACGGTTCCCAGCTGGAGGGGGCTATTTCACAGGAAAGATGGTCCAAGGCACGTGGACTTCTTTAGAGATCAGACTGCATATCAGTGTCCTAGAGATGAGAGCAGTCCTTCTCTTGTTGCAAGCCTTTAAGGATGTTCTCCCTCTGAGGAACATTGCAGTTCACACAAACAATATGTCAGTAGTCTGGTACATCAACAAGGAACCTGTTCTTACTCCCCTTTGCGGAGAGGCCATGAGAGTTTGGGAGTGGGTTATCTCATCACACTGCTTTCTCATTGCAGCTCACATCCCGGTGAAAACTAATGTGCTGGCGGGCAAACTTAGCAGGTCCATTCTGATACAACATGAGTGGTCCCTCAACCAAACAGTAGCAAATCACATTTTTGACTGTTGGGGTCATCCTTGCTGTGATCTCTCTGCCTCCCGTCACAACTACAAGTTCAGCAAGTAGTTCTCGCTGATTCCCCCCACCCTGGGAGTCCCCGAGGGATGCTCTAGTCCACAATTGGCCCTTTGGTCTCCTAAATGCAAATCCCTCCCTTACCGTTGATCCCAAAATTTCTTCAGAAACCCCAACAGTTGATTGCCCCTTATTGGCGTCATCAGAGTTGGTTCCCCTTCCTCTGGTCTCATCAGAAGTATCCTCCCTGGATACTGGAGCCCAACCAAGATCTCCTAACCTATCCATTCCTGGGACTCCCAAGATCTGTCCACTCTCAAGCTAACTGAATGGATTCTTCAATTTCAGTGATTGTCAAGGGGGTCCAGGCTTTCTTCTCCTGTAAAGAGTATTGTTTCAGCTTCTCAACCTCCACCAACAAAGTATACAAAAGCAAGGAGAACAGATTTTTATCTGGAGTCCCTAAAGAGAACATTGATCCTTATTCAGCTTCTATTCCTACCATCCTCTCCTTTCTTCCCTGTTCAACAAGGGATGCAGCTTTGCCATGATCAAATTTCAACTGGCAGCCATATCCAGTTTCCACTCAGGCTTATTGTCAGGATTTGTATCCTCTTGGAGGTTATGTAGTGCTGTCTTGAAAGGGGGTTTTCCTTCTCAGACCTCCTATCAAAGACCCCACTCCCCCTTGTGAACTTCCCGTGATTCTCCAAGGCCTCATTCATAAACATTTTGAACCAGCTAGTGATTGTGACCTAATTTTTTTGTCTTGGAAAACTATTTTTCTAGTTGCCATCACATCAGCTAGAAGAATTTGAGTTACAAGCCCTTTCTTCTAAACCACCCTACATTATTTTCTACAAAGACAGAATTTCACTCCATACTAATGTGACATTTATGCCTAAAGTGGCTACTGAGTCGAACATCAATCAGACCATTCATTTACCATTTTTTTTTCCCAATTTTTTCCAATAAAGGCAATACATGTTGTATTTACAGGATATTAATAGACAACTACATTTCTGTCTTCATAGGACTAACTTCATAGGACTAAACAGTTCAGAAAGTCAGACCAGTTTTTTGTGTCCTTTTCACCTAATCACCTGGGGCAAGCAGTAATGAACGTAACTCTTGCCAAGTGGATAACTAATTGCATTTTCTTTATGTATGATAAGAACAATTTGAAGCCAGCTACTTCTGCTAAAGCACTTTCAGCCAGATGTGTAGCCACATCTTCTCCATTTTCATCCAGAATTTCAGTAGATGACATCTGTGCAGCTGACACTTGGTCTAAATCCCATACATTTGTGACTCATTACAAATTGAATATTGTCTTCCGAAGCAGAGCTTCATTTGGCTGAGCAGTGCTTTGGGATAGCCTTCCTTGAGGCCATCCAAGAGAGAATGTAGCTGGGGATTCTGACCCATATGTGAATCCGAAAGATAAGAATATCATCGGATTTTTAAGTTGTGTACTTACCATAACTTGGCATCTGTGTTGCCCATTCTCATTCTGATTCACCATGCATCCCGTCTGTCTCCTTACCTACAAAAGTTTATTTCTGGAGGATCTATGAAGCACTATTAGGAACCCTTGTTCCTTATTGAGCCCTGGGTTTGTTTTTTCTTCTTTTCCATATTTTCCTTATGGCTAATGGGCAGCAAACTGAGATACCTGTGCTTAATATGGAGGATTATGGATAAAGGAGCTAGAGCCTGAAAGCTGAAGTCTGTAGAATGTGGCAGAGTCTGATCTGAGGATTGGATCCAAGACCCCCCATATGTGAATCAGAACAAGAATGGACAACACAGATGCCAAGTTATGGTAAGTACACAACTTAAAATTCCTTATCCAGGTGTTGTTCAGGCTTTGCCAGGACCTTCTCCAGGGCTCCTGAACCTTTTCCCTTACCAAAGCTTAGGACAACTGGGAGGTGTAATCTACCTGTATATAGCTTAGTACGAAGAATATAGTACAGTTGTGTAATTAAACTTACCATAACAGAAGATGTTCAAATGAACACCACTGCTGCAATAGCTGCTTCCTCCCTCCTTCCCCTTGTTTTTTGATGTATTTTTCTATGCCAGGGTGCGAACATTTTTTTTTCTGTTCCTAGCAATGACCTTTCAGGTCTCCAGCCTCCCTCTCTTAATTGGCATGAAAACTCTGAAGGTCTTGGCACCCAAACCTGTCTTTTTAGTCAGCTTAGCTCGAGCTGACTAAAGGTTTGTGCTCACAGAAGATGCCCTAAAGCTTTGGAAGATGGCTGGCTGTTAGATTCTTACAGGATATAACCCATATAGATTAGGGTACTGCACTTGTGACCATTGAAACATCTCTTGTCTTGGTAAGTGTACTTGCACAACTGTACTATACGTGGTATGAAGTTGGTTGAGTCCGTGGCTACCTTATGTGTGACTAGCCTTGGGTAATGGGTTGTTACAGAAGAAAAACCTTCTGTGGATGGGCATCTTGGGCTATGTAGAGAATTTTAGATGAGGTTTGCAGACCCTGCTTTCTCTTTTCATACTCTCCTGGAGTCTTCTATTAGAAGCTCTGGTCAGCTGTTTGGAGCATATATTCCAGGTCGCATGTTTTGAATGCGCTGTGAGCCTTGGACATCTGGACCTTTAAATTAGTTCTATTAGAAGCTCTGACCAGCTGTTTGGAGCATATATTCCTGGTCACATGTTTTGAATGCGCTGTGAGCTTTGGACATCTGGACCTTTAAATTAGTTGTCATGGCCACATTTTGAAGCTTGTGTTATGGATCCATTATCTGATGTTGGACCTAACCCTTCATAGGGTAAATTGAACTTGAATACTAAAATTCTGCTTTTGTCAAAAACATCAAAAAGGTCCTCCCCTTACCTTGATGATCTTCCACTACTCTTATTTTGGAAGCACTGACTACTTGGAAAGGAACAGTCTTGAATTCAGATTAGATGCTTTATAAGGGAACTGCCTTTTCTTCAACTCCAGGCCTATCCTTAGGCCTCTTATTTTCCTGAGTTTAACCAAGGTGTTTTTCTTCAGTAATGGCCAGTACTTTTCACACTACTTAATGAATGATTTCATACACCATTCAAGGACTGTTTTACTCCTTATGGTGAATTTATTTTAAAATGTTGGGACGAGTATCAACATGAATGTTATCTGCACAGTGTAGCAGGCTTACTGATTGATCTGTCTGTGCACTGGGTAAAGCCTGCTCAGCTGATTCAGTGCTGTGGCTTACAGCTAGAAACATGTTCTATATTTTTTACTGTTGCATATAGTTTTAGATGCAAGTTCATTGTCTAACAGGTGTAAGGGTCTCTTTTTATACTAGTAACTGGACAGCACTATCTGTCAGTGTCAAGTAGCAGGGAACTGAACCCAGAACAAGATGAAGCTTGTTAGTAGCTCTTAGCCTTCCAGCTGCATTAAACTGACAGGCTCCAGTTTCTATTTTTAGTAAAGAATATTCTGCTGTTGAAAGAAAGGCAGTGCTGGCTTTGCATGCATTTCCTCATTTTTTGTTTGTCTTGAAGAAAGGATTGAGAAGTCTGTATGTCAGAAAAGTGCATCAGATGCAACTATTTTTAAACAACCAACATCTTTATTAAATTATCAGTTATGGCATAGACAATCATTCTTTTATATAAATGAAAACAAATTGCATTAACACAATCCCAGCTGCAAGCATTTTATATCACAAGTCCTAGTAACACAATTCTAATTGCAAATATTTTACATCACTTATCTACCCTTCATTGTCATTCCCAACAGTAGATGACTCATTCAAGTCCTGCCTTCTTTTAAACCTCATTCATGCCTTGTATGTATTCCCTTTTCTAGAGATCTT